>NC_000070.6:27462500-27762500 GCF_000001635.26 Mus musculus
CATTTAATTTTCCAAATATTTGAATTTTCCCAGTCAAATTAATCCAGTTTTTCCATGGCTGGTGAAAGAGTAGATAAACAGTATTTTTTTAACCATCCATAATGATGTGAGAAATGTTATATTACAAGTTTTTTTTTTCAAATGCATATCATGCTCCATTTCACATTTTTCCAGAAAAGATACAATATGTATTTTTTATATTCCTATTCTGTGTCTTTGTCAACAACTGTCATGGCTTACAACAATATAAATTTATTTTCATTCTCATTATCCACTTCTAGGAATGAACAGATAAGTTAAACTGAACAATTCCTTTGATTTCTATGTCTCAAGAATTTTTTCTTCATATGATTTTGCCTAGTTTTGAAGCAAATAAATTACATTTATTTAGCAATATAAAAGTCACATGAAAAATGTAAACACACACACACATGCAATCATTGCTTCATTTTTTTAAAGGTCACCCCTTTCTAACCAGAAAATTTGCCTATGCACTCTCTCTGCTTCTGTAAAGTAGAACTAAGTCTCTTGTAATTCTACTGCTTAAGTTACTGCCTAAAACCTCTGCCCTTTGTTCATTTCTGCTCGTTTACCCAGAGGAGTCTATCACCAGACCATATACAGAAAATCTAGCAAAATATATCATCAAAAAGAACTTTAAAAACCTAGTTAACTGTAAAAGTGTTAGTTATGAAACTAATGACCTAAGAATGCCTTTAAACCAGAGAACATCTAGTATAGCAGAGACACTCAAAATGGACATGTGAGCAGTGATCCAGTCAGGAGATTAAACAGCATGATATATTAAAAGGCATAAGATATAATAGAAGTTGGAATGGTTTACTCAGTCCAAATATAGCCTTCAATGATTGAGAAATCCATCTATATTTCTGTTTCTTCTCTTCTCTTCCTTCCTTCCTTCCTTCCTTTCTTTCTTTTTTCTTTCTTTTCCTTCCTTTTTTCTTCACTTTCCCCCTTTCCTTTGACATTACTTCATAGTTTGTTTGTTTCTCAGATTGGTCATCTTATATAGAAATAAACTGTAGTAATATATTTTCATCACCATTCTAATATTGATTTGTAGAAGTAGTATATATGATTACACTAGGCTAAGTAGGAATTTATTGGCATGTTCGTGCAATTAATCTAGCAAATACATGCAAATAGTCTTTGGATATGTGTATGCATGCTGGCAAGTACCACTTAAAGTAATAATGATTAATAATAATAATTCTTATTCAAATATAGTGATTTGTGCATCCATTAGTTCTTACAATGTCTGATATTACAGACATAATACATATTTTATATTATATATAAAGCCATAGACTTTTCATTTTCTAATCAATAAATACTGACAGATTTTAAAGCCAAGTGACAAGACCAAAGGATATTTCTGCAACATTTAGCTAAAGATTAAATCAATAGATGAAGTTTTTATTAATGTTTGCACTGACAGTTTTATTTTATTTGACAGGAATAAACACTGTTGTTATCCTGTCTTTCATTTAGAAGGGAAGGGCAGAGGTGAAGTATGCATAATGAATTTGAACCTGCAAATTCCTTAGATCAAAACAATTCTTAAAGCTATCCAATTCAGTTTTAAACAGAATATTATCCCCAGTGCATGTTCAATAGAAATCATTAGAAATTATGGATGAGCACTTACAATGCTGGAAGGGATCAGAAACTACTTATAAGCAACTCAATAACTGCATAGTACTCTACAAAGTATGTTTTCTGGTTATATAATGAGCTGGTTATTTTTCCTTCCACTCCCTATCATAATTAAATACAAAATGCTTTTTGTTATGCAATTTGTGTTCCTAATTGAAAGGCTTCATAAAGATTCTCATCAAGCTTCAAAATTAAAACTAATTACAAATCAGTTCATCTCAGATTTGTTTCCTATTTCAGGGTCACTAGAGGAAGTGAAAATATTTGTAATATTTGATTTCTAGTTTTTACTACTAGTTATTCAACCTAATAATTTTATGATTTAACAGTGTTATCTACTTGAAATATTATAAATGTTTTAATTTTATAATTTGATGCGAGTTAATATGAAATAAATTCATAATTATGGCAAAGAATACACTTGACAGAGTAAAATTAATTCATATGTCATTGTTTCTCCCACTATTCCTCAATTGTCGATATTTGTTCATAAACACCCATGATGTAAACACCATATGTTCTTCTATCACAACCTGCTCTCTGAACTTGGTATTTATAGTACACAATGCTATGATATTGAATAGCTGTGTACTACTATTTACTTGTGCAGGCTCATTGTTGAGTAAGCAGATAGTTCCACATTTTACATCATTAGAAATTATACTTCTCAATCTTCAATGAGAGGAGCAGTCCGTAGTCCTGTGAAGGATCTATGCCCCAGTGTAGGGGAATGCCAGGGTCAAGAAGCAGGAGTGGGTGTGTTGATGAGCAGGGGGAGAGGAGGACGGAATAGGTGGTTTTCAGAGGGGAAACTAGGAAAGGGTATAACATTTGAAATGGAAATAAAGAAAACATCTAATAAGAGAAAGAAATTATACTATGACAAAGAGCTTACTAGTGTCCTTCTCCACTTATAATACAATTTGTTCCACTCTGCACAGACTCCTATAATAAAATATTGTAGAGAAGAGATCTTCTGAATAACAGAAATATACCTCCTATAATTCTGAGAGCTCGAAAGCCTGAGGTAAGGTGTCATTATAATTTGAGTACTAAGTTTTAGAGGAGACATATTATTTTAATTTATTGTCCTGTTTGTATTTTTGAAATGGGATCTCATCTTCTGGTGTTACATCATTAGTAGTGTATAGCAATATTTTTATATGTAAATCCTAGTGCTTTTTCCTGCTACCTCTTTCAGTGGTCTACATTCCTGAATGAAAGATACACAGCAAAATACCTGGGACACTTCCTAAACTCCATGTGGTTAATCCATCTCACATATTTAAGTCCGAGTATTACTTACTGAATTATATATTCTACCTTGACTGGCCTGAAACTAGAAGTCTGTCCAACTCTGTAGTGCTCTTCTGGCTCCTTCGTGTGCTGGCTCTGGCTCTCTGTCCTCCACTCTTCTCAGTCATGGAGTCTCTCCTCGCTTTCTCCTTCTTCCAACATGGCAGATCTCCTGTCTCTTCCTTCTGTTCTGTCCCAAGTGCCAGAATCCTAAAAATCCTGCCTCTGTCTGACCTGCCTAGGCATTGGCTTCCAGTATCTTTACTTACCAATCAGAACCAACTGTAAAAAGAGTCCCTTCATGTCTTATCTGCAGATACTAATGTAAGTAGTTTCGGGGACCAAAATTAACATTATGATACAAGCAGCATTAGGCCAAACCCACTACAATTGTGCTATGGGTATCTATCTGTCATACTATTGTTGAATTTGAAACTGCTGTATTTGTTCTGTTTTCGGACCATTTAAATGATGTGTGGGATCCAGTCTTAGGGACATTTAATATAGATAAGCAAGAGATATATTAGAATTTTCTTGTGCCATTATCATGGCTGGGTGAATTTGTACTCTTGGTGAGCTAGGTTGGCTACAGGGCTCAGCAGGGTCCTTAGGTGATGAAATATTGTTTGCAACACAGTTAGGCAGTACTATCTTGGAGAGATATATAGGATGTTTTATGATCATAAGATTTATAAACTGAGGTCCAGGAAGGAGTAGCTGTTGCTACATGAAAGAAATGCATGGAGTGATGATTAAGTGGTGAGCAAGAACCTAATCCAATAAGTCTTTATTGACTGTGATCCTGTTTGCTGTCTCAAATTGATTGGGGTGTAATAGATGGTTATTCAATAAAAAAGAATCTAGGTGTTTATGTAAAAGAATGCTGTGTTATTAATATATGCAGTTAGTTGTTATAAATGAATATGTTTATCAATAATATGGGTAGACTACTTTGCCAGTTATAAGGGTCTCACATAAAAGTGAAATATTCTGGAAAATGAAATGTCTCCTCCTCAAACCTGAACTACATTCTGTTCTGTACTTCTAGTTTCCCAACTTTCCAACCTGTTCTTGAACTCCCAAACCTGAAAAATCTATTAACTTATTTCATGAAATATGATTATCTGTCTACCTATCATCTATTTATCCACACCTTTCCATCTATCATTTTTTTATATCCAGGCTCAGTACCTGTGGACAACCTTGACTGTTACCTCTACTTTGGTATTGTTCTGCATAGTCTCCAAGGAATGCTTCCTGTATTTTAATTGTGTTTCTCTATTTATAGTCAGTACTTTAATATATTTATTTTCAAAAAAGTTAGATTTTTGGAATTGTTATATATGAAGCTTCTCCCCAATAATTGTTCTGATCAAATAAACAGTGTATATTTCTCTAAAGGTGTCTGTGCAAGTTTTGTACAAATATTGGTAATTATGATTATATTTTTATACTTTCAAAATTCATTAAATGTATTTATATTAAAATGTTTGTATATACATACCTATATGTGTGTATGTTTTCTTATGTACCCATATTTTATATCGATATATGTATATATATAATTTTATAATTAATAGTATTATCTTTTATATCTAACAAAATATAAGATAATACAGAAGGAAATGACACAGAGACGTTTTTATAACTCTGCCTGTCTGATGTTTTTACTTTGTGTCAGAAGTACTTACATGAAAGTGAAATTTTTTTCTTGCCCATCTTCGATGAAATTTTATAGGTGGAACCAAATTATTATCACTCAATCCTTGACATTCACTGCACTGACACATACTTGCTTTCAGAATTTGGAAACATTTCTTCAAAAAAGAACAAAGGAAGATTGTGTTTTCTTACCACTTTTTGCTTGTACACAAGGCAATGGAGCATTTTATTCTTCTTCTTCTTCTTCTTATTATTATTATTATTATCATCATCATCATCATCATATTATCTCACCTTTATATGTGACATGCACTGTATCATGGCATTATGCTTGGTAGTTCCAGCATCCTCTGTAAGCTGAGGTGGCAGAGACTTTTCAGCCCTGGAGTTAAAGTTTAGGATGAGAAACACACTAAGACATAGCTAACAAACAGGTTGGGCTTCTCCTACATGTAGGTACAGAGTTTCCCAGAACATAAAGAGCTGCTGCTGGGGCTACATCCCAGCAGTACTTTCTTAGGGGGTGTCTTTTTTAAGATCCTGAATAGAATTCATCTTCTAAAACATCACTGTGTCAGAAGCCTCCAAAGGTTCAATTTTTAGGTTCAGAAAACCAATAACACAAGATATAGGTTAGACCTGATGTGTATTGAATTGGCCTATCAGAAGAACTTTAGGTAAATTGTCTCTGTCCTTTATAGCTTTGCAGCTTCCTAAACTCTAAGTATCACACCATGCAAATGATAGGATGACCTTGTACCATGAGTGAAGTTGTCAGAAACAGAAGAAGACACAGCAGGTCTGCAGTTTGCTCAAACAACAACAAAGTAGAACATCAAAAAGTATAACTTTTTCAATGTACCTTTCAAAAATGCTTCTCTGCCTATTACAACTATTTATGCACATAAGCAAGCTAAACCTTCTCATTTATCATTGGTTTGGGCTCTGTCTCCTGCTTTTGTTGATCAAATCGTCATCAGGCTACAGCTTTTCTATTTCTAATATGTAGAGAAGAAATCAACCATATCAGCCTTACCACTATTACCTTATTCTCAGATGTCTTCTCTGAGGAGTATTGTTATGTTTGTATATTGCATTCTCAAATAAAATAACAACAAACAAAAAATGTAGTTAAATCTGTATTGGTGCTCATTTTACCTCTTTGTCTTCCATACTCCTCCACAAAAGAGCCACAGTAACTATTTAATTGCTATACTCCAATCAGCCCAGTTCTTGGTTGTATGCTCTCTATTTACTTTTAACCAGCAGCCTGTGAACAATTATGGTAAGTAATTATAATTAATGAGTTTTATGATTTTATGTAAGTGAGCTGTTGTAAGCATTTGTAATATAGTTTAAAATTATAACTATTCTGAAGTTTCAAGTGAAAAATGTTACAATTTTTGTAACATTTTATAGAAATTGTAGATCAGAATTCTAAAAATCTGTCTTTTGATAAGAAAGATATAATCAAACAAGTAAGCAAACAAACAACAACAACAGGAAGAAAAGATTTAAATGTAGGTTTATAGGATTATCAAGACTCCAAATTCAAGATTTGTTAATCTTTGAAGTACTGGATATAGAACCATATTTATTGTACACTAGGCATGCAATCTACCATTGAGCTATATCCCATGGTTTCATGGGGGAATGATCATCATATGGCACCAAGTGAAATCCTCAGTCCTGGAAATGGTTTACCTCTTTAAGAATCATTGACAATGGAGTCTCATAAAGTTTCCAACCCCATTCTGAACTTGAATATAGAACCATATTCCTGAAAAGCCCATATAATTACAACATAGAACATGGAGAAATCAAGATGATGCTCAACTAGAACACTGATCCCTACTTGCTAGAACTCATAGTGTTGGAAAGTGTTAGGTATATTACTGGAGAAAAAAATCTATAATATCCAGGCACAGACGTCTATTTCAAAAATGGAGAAGAACTTTGTAAAAGTCAGAGATCTTGGATGACTTTGAGGAATCTGCTTTTTAGACTCAATAGAACAGATTTGAATATGAACTGACAGAGATTTTTACCAACTTGCACAAACTTTTACATGCTAAATAAAGGAAAAATCCAAGTATGGACAGGATGGACATAATGCCCCACCCATACTAAAGGAGCTATTGGAATGAGATTATTGCTGAGTTAGGAAAGAACAATTTTCTTCAATGAGTGACAGCATATTTTCCCCACTCCAGGAAAAGCCAGTACAGTCAGTCAGGACTAGTTAGACTCTTAAGTTTTGATTTTTATTTATATTTGTTTGTTCAGACTTTTTAATGTTTTGTTGAAAGAGAGAGACAGAGACAGAAAGACAGAGAGAACTTAAAGTTGAGTGGGTAGTGAAGTGGGGATAACAGAATGGATCTGGGAAAATGTATATGATCAAAATCTACTATATGAAATCCTCAAAGACTATAGCGAAAAATTACTCCAGATCCCGGTGAAGAGAGAACTCATTAATTTTTTGTATTCATTTGGTGTGTATGTGTGTGTGTGTGTGTGTGTGTGTGTGTGTGTTGGGATCAGTTTGTGTCTGTTGCTAAGTATCTGACATGTCCATTGCATGAGCGACTGACTACCTGAGAGCCCTGGATTTGGGGTCCACCATCCTTCCCCTTGTGTCATTGCATCCCTCAGTTTTTGCCAACCACCGTTCATTTGAGTTGTCTTTCTTTAAACATGTATTGCAGACTTGTGACTGAGTTCCCTTCTAGAGCAGATGACTAGAAGAAAGGCTCTGGGCAGGCAATATTTTCCTGTTCCTCACTTGAAGGCTGGCCTTTGGCTTTTCTGCTATGGATTCTCACCTGTCCTCTTCCCTCTCCTCCTGCCTTCAGCAATTCCTGGAAAAGGTTAAAATGAACTAGAAAAAAACAAAAAAAAACACCAAAAAACCAAAACCAAAAACAAAAAACACTGATGAGTTGACTTATGAAATACAAAGACGATGCATGCTGATACTGACCATCAGAATGTAAAGTTTGCTAGTTGATGTTAATATGTTAGAGTTTTAATTTTGTTTTGCTTTTTTTTACCTATACTACTGAATAAAGTAGTTATGTGAAGAAAAAAGTCATTTTTAAATAACATCTACCTACCCTAATTAATTATGTTTTGTCTATTAAGTAAACAATTAACCTTAATGAACTTAGAAAAAGATAACCTATTTAACTGATTAAAGCAAAGATACTTGTGGTTTTATCAATGATCTGGTCAAACTGATATGTGACATAATTTTAACTTCTTTATCCCATTTCCAGCAAATGGTTGCTTAGTTCAAGTTCTTTGATTTTCTAACATTTTAAGTAGTGTAAATAAATGTCCATATCTTCTCCTATCCATTACTGTCTATGTTAGAAGCTTAGTATGTAATTGTGAGTAAATGGTCCCTATCCTTATAGCTACTTACATACTTCTTAGATGGCTCTTTGCTGAGATTCTGTACAAATCTTGTTTCCCAGAGTTCCAGCTGATATATGCAGACAAATCACTAACAGAAGTAAATATGACCCCAAACATCAGAAGAGAATTACTAGATCCCCTCTGTCATTAAATTATGGCTCTACTATTCAATATAGGCTAAAGCTCATTCAGTAGTTTTATTTTTTGTGTAGTTATCTTTATTTCTCATAAGTAATAAAGAAAATCAGTGTTAGTATATCTCATTGGACTTTTATAAACAATATTTGTTTACCCTTTTTTAATGAATTTTGAACTCAGACTAGAAAGTTCCAATTGTCTTTTAGTGTTTGCTGTCTAATGGTGTTTTCATAGTGACATTTGGGTTTCCACGTTACCTTTTATTGTGCTTTCTTGTTTAAAAAAATCATACATGTAAATAATATACTTCTGACATTATTTTTTATTACATAATAGGTAACTCTAACTTTGTTTTTGCTTCCTTGACAGTTAATCAGCATGTATTAGGGCCTATAGGACATTTACAACTAAAAATGATAAGCCAAAGATATTTGGGAGCAGTTTAGACCTTGTAATTTAGTGAGAAAAGTGAATTCCACAAATTGTACATAGCTATATAAACCTAATGATAATCTAGGTGAGAAAACAGAGAGCCCCAACAGACAACAGGTAATAAAGTATACTCAGAATTATCAGCTGTCAGAGAAGGAATTCTGAAAGACTTTGACAGGGATGAGAAGTCGCTCAGTTAGACAATATTATGTGTCTGAGACATGATGAGTTTTGCTCTTTGAGAAACTGAAAGGAAGTCTGAATAAAATATTTGGTAAGAGAGATGACAAAGAAAACAGGTCACAGTAATTTACCCATTTTACAAGCTAGTCTCCAAAGATATGGCTTTCAAAGATCATCTCTATCCTTTTCCCATTATCATCCACATTATATGCTTTAATTTATGAATTAAATCAATTAGTATGTAAAATAGATTTCTGTCTATTAGCTTAACTATTTACCCATTCATCTTTCCCTATTCTTGTGTTGTGTTCTGATTTTATTTTTATTTCTAAAACCATTCTTTCAATATTCTACAAATAGTAAATCTGGTATGTTTTTATATTTCATCAATAATTTAAAACATTTTTCTGAGTAAACAATGAAGAATGTACCCTGGTTCCATGTTGGTGAGCCTTCCTCCAAGGTCCCTTTAAGATTTTATCCTCGTGTATTTGTTTCTCTCAAGCCCTACTTCTTAACTAGAAATATAGTCCAGGTCAGCTGATGAAACTAAAATGGCTCTCAGAATACCCCAGGATTATTAAGAGCAGAAATAACATGTAAAATTGATATGTCAGCTCACATGGTCTGCACACATCACCATCAGAAACATGCCACCCAGAGCCAAGATGCATTATTTATTCCTCAATATATCTTCATTAGAAAGTATAGGTTTATAGACTATTGAATATTATTGTTTGCTGTTGTAGAGACTTCAATAAAGTGTAATTTTCTGATTGTTTTCTACCTTACCAAATTCTCCACATTTTTTTATTTATGGGTTATTTTGTATTTGTTTCTCGATATTTATGAATGTCGTACTCCTGTTCAAAGTTTCGTTCTCCTTTTCATAACTGTGAAGAGTGTAGATCCTTGTTCTAGACAGTTCTATGTCAGCTTGAAAAAAACTAAAACCTTTTGTGAGTAGGGAAACACAATTAAGAAAATGACTCCACAAGATCAGACTACGGGAATGCCTGTAGGGTACTTTTTTAAGTAGAAAGCCTGTAGGGTATTTTTTAAATTAGTGATTATTGCTAGATAGCTAGTTGATAGTGGGTGTTGTCAATCCTTGGACTAGTGGCCCTGGGGGGGTATAAAAACAAAGCACCTCACAATGGCCTCTGCATCAGCTTCTGCCTGTTTACAGCCCTGTTTGGGATCCAGTCCTGATTTCCTTCAGTGATGAACTATGATGTGGGAGTATAGCAAAACAAACAAGTAAATAAACAAAACAAAAGCAGCAAAAACAAAACCCAGAAACAAACACATTTCTTCTACAATTTGCTTTGGGTATGATGATTCATCATAGCAATAATAACTCTAACTAGGACAATGATCATTACACACACTTGTAGTTTTCCTGTGCAACTAGTAATTGGCCCTCATTTCTCAAGTATTCAGTATTGCCCTGGCTTCAGCAAAAGATCAAATTAAATGCTCTGCACTTTTGCTATTAAAGTAGCTGCTTTGTTTCTGGCTCTCCTAGTTTTAGATATCATAAAGCTACAGCTGTGAATGATCTTGTTTCATTTTTTTTCCTTTTTTTATTAGTTATTTTCTTCATTTACGTTTCCAATGCTATCCCAAAAGTCCCCCATGTCTGCCCCCCCACTCCCACTTCTTCGCCCTGGCATAGGGTCCCCTGTACTTAGGCCTATAAAGTATGCAAGACCAATGGGCCTCTCTTTCCACTGATGGCTGGCTAGGACATATTCTGATACATATGCAGCTAGAGACACGAGCTCCAGGGGGTACTGGTTAGTTCATTATGTTGTCCCACCTATAGGGTTGCAGACCCCTTCAGCTCCTTGGGTACTTTCTCCAGCTCCTCCATTGGGGGCCCTGTGATCCATCCAATAGCTGACTATTGTTGCACGCGCCCAACTGGCCAGGAAGAACGACGCTACAAAAGGATCCTTCTGCACACGTTTATTCCGTCCTGTTTCTTCTTTCTCTATATCTCCCTTGTTTATATCTCCCTCTTGTTTATATCTCCCTCTTGTTTATATCTCCCTCTTGTTTATATCTCCCTTGTTTATATCTCCCTTGTTTATATCTCCCCTGTTTATATCTCCCCCTGCTTATATCTCCCCCTCGTTTATATCTCCCCCGAACCCTGGGCCTCTCACTCTTAAATACTCTCAGTTCCCATCCACGCACAGCAGGCCACGCCACTTCACCAGGCACGAAGCTTCAGCTAATCAGGGCAGCAGGGACATATCTCCATCAAAATGGATTCACCCATATCCTGGTACACCTGCGCAGCTCTCAAGATGTTTGTGGCTTATATGAGGAAGTCAGGTGCAAATCATAAGACTTAGCTGCAGTCCCTGGCGCCTTTGGGACTGCCACCACACCCACTCTTCACATCTCCCCCTTTTTTCTTTTTTGGCAGAGAGAATGTCTGTAGATAGCCTACCTGCCCCCCCCCCCAGCCATGCCCCTTGGGAGACAAACAGCATTGGTTTGATCCCTGTCTTAGGTTGGTGACATGCCCAGGGAGTCTTATCACTACTTCTCTATCATCAAGCCACACCTGGGGAGATTGTGTTTTGCTTGCAGGAGGTGCATCAAAAGGCCAGGATGTTGATTAATCTATGGCCAGATCTTAATTGCTGCAAGCAAGCCTCATGGGTGAAGGTAGAGGTCTGATCCCCAGTGTGCAAGCATAGGGGGGCCCTACACAAAACTCATCACCCAGAGAGGTCTTGGCCAGTTCCTGTGTTGTTTTTCCTGGGGCAAGGGAACTAGGACACTGAACCTTCATGCAATCAGACATGCCTTCCACAGGATGCCAACAGCAAGCTATCCTCTGTGCAGTGCTTAGCCTCGCACCCCACGGCATAATGCAGCATAATTTCTTTTAGAGCGGCAAACCGAATCTGAGGAGATTGTCCTGCCTCCACTGCAGCAAAAGTCTACGCTACCATGGCGAAAGTGCGGGCCTGCACACTCTGCACCTAACACATGTGCCAAACACACAACACACACACACTATTACAAGCATACATCCCAGGGCTCTCATCCCCACTCATCTTCCCCGAAGCAAGGGATAGATAGCCAGAGGGGCTATCTTTTTAAGGGGAATTCAGGGATCAAAAAGGCGTGGAAACTTGTCCCAAAGCCAGGAACCTTAACTCGTCCCAAAACCGTGAACCTTTCGTTACCTTGTGCCCGCTTCCTGGCAACTTTATGCTTGCCTCTATTTTATCCAAGGTCCTTCCCAAACTCCTGGGGTTGTAAGATTCACTTACCATGAACTTACCCTGCCGGCAAACACTGACTGCTGAAAGTTCTGAACTCGGTGGGGGAGTCGGGTCCCTGTAAGGGCCGCCAATTGTCGCATCTGCTCTCAGCCAGCAAGAACGACACGACCACCAGTCCTTCTAACAGCAGTTTATTCAGTCTTCATCTTTCTCTTCATCAGTAACGTTCCCCAGCTGAAGAGTTCTGAATCCACGCCGGATCCTTCTCAACAGTCTGTTTTGCTGGAACCTTTATTAACCACTCCTTCCCCATGATGCAGTTCTGAATTCTCCCTGTAGCAGGGGGGTCTTCGCTCGTGCCTGAAGATGTTTCTTGTCTCGGGTTTCAGCACCACTTGTTGCACGTGCCCAACTGACCAGGAAGAACGACGCTACAACAGGATCCTTCTGCACACGTTTATTCCATCCTGTTTCTTCTTTCTCTATATCTCCCTTGTTTATATCTCCCTCATGTTTATATCTCCCTTGTTTATATCTCCCCTTTTATATCTTCCCCTTGTTTATATATCCCTTGTTTATATATCCCTTGTTTATATCTTCCTTGTTTATATCTCTCCCAAACCCTGGGCCTCTCACTCTTAAATACTCTCAGTTCCCATCCACAGCAGGCCACGCCACTTCACCAGGCACGAAGCTTCAGCTAATCAGGGCAGCAGGGGCATATCTCCATCAAAATGGATTCACCCATATCCTGGTACACCTGCGCAGCTCTCAAGATGTTTGTGGCTTATATGAGGAAGTCAGGTGCAAATCTTAGCTGCAGTCCCTGGTGCCTTTGAGACTGCGGCCACACCTGCTCCTCACAGACCATAAGCATCCACTTCTGTGTTTGCTAGGCCCAAGAATAGCCTCACAAGGGACAGCTATATCAGGGTCCTTTCAGCAAAATCTTGCTAGTGTATGCAATGGTGTCAGCGTTTGGAGGCTGATTATGGGATGGATCCCCGGGGATGGATGTCTCTAGATGGTCCATCCTTTTGTCTCAGCTCCATACTTTCTCTCGGTAACTCCTTCCATGGGTGTTTTGTTCCCAACTCTAAAAAGGGCAAAGTGTCCACACTTTGTTCTTTGTTCTTTTTGAGTTTCATGTGTTTAACAAATTGTATCTTATATCTTGGGTATTCTAAGTTTCTGGGCTAATATCCACTTATCAGTGAGTACATATTGTGTGAGTTCTTTTGTGATTGGGTTACCTCATGTGATGCCCTCCATGTCCATCCATTTGCCGAGGAATTTTATAAATTCATTCTTTTTAATAGCTGAGTAGTACTGCACCATGCCTGACCTAAAGCTGTACTACAGAACAATTGTGATAAAAACTGCATGGTACTGGTATAGCGACAGATAAGTAGACCAATGGAATAGAATTGAAGACCCAGAAATGAACCCACACACCTATGGTCACTTGATCTTTGACAAGGGAGCTTAAAACCATCCAGTGGAAAAAAGACAGCATTTTCAACAAATGGTGCAGGCACAACTAGAGGTTATCATGGAGAAGAATGTGAATTGATCCATTGCTATCTCCTTGTACTAAGGTCAAATCTAAGTGGATCAAGGAACTCCACATAAAACCAGAGACAGTGAAACTTATAGAGGAGAAAGTGGGAAAAAGCCTTGAAGATATGGGCACAGGGGGAAAATTCCTGAATAGAACAGCAATGACTTGCGCTGTAAGCTCGAGAATCAACAAATGGGACCTCATAAAATTGCAAAGCTTCTGTAAGGCAAAAGACACCGTCAATAAGACAAAAAGGCCACCAACAGACTGGGAAAGGATTTTTACCTATCCTAAATCAGATAGGGGGCTAATATTCAATATATATAAAGAACTCAAGAAGGTGGACTCCAGAAAATCAGATAACCCCATTAAAAATGGGGCTCAGAGGTAAGCAAAGAATTCTCACCTGAGGAATACAGAATAGTTGAGAAGCACCTGAAAAAAATGTTCTGTATCCTTAATCATCAGGGAAATGCAAATCAAGACAACCCTGAGATTCCACCTCACACCAGTAAGAATAGCTTTGATGAAAAATTCAGGTGACAGTAGATGCTGGCGAGGATGTGGAGAAAGAGGAACACTCCTCCATTGTTGGTGGGATTGCAAGCTTGTACAACCACTCTGGAAATCAGTCTGGAGGTTCCTCAGAAAATCGGACATAGTACTACCGGAGGATCCCGCAATACCTCTCCTGGGCATATATCCAGAAGATGTCCCAACTGGTAAGAAGGACACATGCTCCACTATGTTCATAGCAGCCTTATTTATAGTAGCCAGAAGCTGGAAAGAACACAGATGCCCCTCAACAGAAGAATGGATACAGAAAATGTGGTACATGATCTTGTTTTAAAACCCTTTCATTTTACCATCTAACATTGCCAGTGGATCAGCTATGTGTTATTATATCAAAAAAATATAGAATACTTAGAGTTTGTTTTTAGCTATTTAATCATCTCAAAACCTCTGATTTTCTCATAACAGAGTTCATATTTTAACTATCAAAAATTAGTTCTCAAAAGCATGAGAAAACTTCTTTTTTCCAACATTTATCAGGATATGGTACATTCCAAATTTAAATAGACTTTGAATAATTAATAGTTTGATTTAAAGTATTACTTAAGGCAAACAACCAAGTGAAACTTAAAAAAAAAAGTTTATTTTCCAATGGAATTTATTTGTTTGAGGTGAGGTAATATCTACTATGTACCAGTGGATTGCCTAGCATTCACCATGTAGAGCAGGCTGACCTTGAACTCATGAACTCTGCTAGGCTCTGCTTTTTAAATATTAGTATTACAGGCATGCACCATCACATTTAACAAATGACCTTTCATTTTAAATAATATTAATACAACATAAATAAAAACATAAATATGTTACATTGCTATGAATTGTATCTGAGATCTTAAATGCACTTAAATGTGCATTGAATTTCATTATCTATGTATGAAATAAAGACATTAATCACATTGTTTACAGTTATGTAAAACTTTATACTCATGAACAGGCAAAAAATTGTGACAAAATAGGACTTCACAGTCTATTACTCATCCCACAACCTTCCGTGCTTCGGAACAGAAAAGGATGAGTGAGACATCAATCATTGATTTGCAATTTTACATGACATAATCAAAGCCCCACAGTAATACTGAGTAAATTTTGTCAATTTTGTAAATGATTTACATATCTGTATATATTTACATATATGTATACTTACACAAACATTTAAATGTAGTTTTAAGTAGAAGAATGTTTAAGAATTATTAGAGAATTGGCTTAGACAATGAATCAATTTAAATTGAAGCAAAAATATGGTCAATTTCAAGTCAAACCGCATTTGTGTTTGCTTTCATAGAAGCATTTTAGATGGTTCTTGTTCATTATCCTGAGGCAGGTTGTCCTTGCAGAGGAAATTGGAAAAAGTAGTAAACCAGGTTTGGTCTGTGCCAAGTAACTCACAGGGAGTTATTTGATTATTAAATGTCTTACGGAATGCTCATAGGCTGCAATGAATAGAAAATTTAACTGAAAATAAGTTCTTTGTTTTAAAATGTATCTCACGTATTTTTCTTATGTTTGGGTTCTTAAGGATTTAAGACCACAACCAACATCAATGTAGCCTTTTCATGGGAAGAATTGATTAGCCAGGAATTGAAGGCAAGCCATCAGATTTGATCAGTAAAGTCGAATTTAAATAAAGAGGAACATGTCCAGGTGTCTCTCATAGAAAAAAAAAATGCATCTGTTTCACTGGAAAGAGTACAATATCATTGGATGTGGCGAAGGTATTTGAGGATTCATTTGTCCTGTCCTGAACTGATATTTATGGGAACACTTTTTTCAATATTTCTCATCATTTTCACATGGTGTTAGAATAAACGGTGAGAATGTTTCTTTGTTCCTTAAGTGGATTTATTCACACATTAATAAAAATAAATGTAAAGTAAATGTTCATTTCTAAAGTAGCTTATGTTTAATAAACATTTCTTACATAGCTATTTAAGACTGAGGTTTTGAGCTAAAAGCAAAAACATACAATAAAGCAACCCATAAAATAAAATGAGAATACTACCAAAATTAGACTGAAGTAGTTGCTCACAAGATATGAGTAGAGCAGGAAAAGAACAACCTTACTGATAAGGTTGTCCATTGGCTTCCCCTCAAGATAATCTGTAGTTAATATTACACAATGCTCATAGAACACAGAGCAAAACAAAACAAACAAAAACAAACAAACAAAAAAACCAAAAAAAAAAACCAAAAAACCTTTCCTGCCAAACTTCTACAAGGTGATTGAAAATGTCATAGAACAACCCTCTGAAAGAATCTGATGCATATTTTTATCTCTAAATTTCTGCATCTGGTATGTAGAGAAATCTTAGACTGAGCTTTGAACAGTACTCCTGTGCCCAGCACTTCTAAGGTTTTCGCAGCTACTTCAGTCCCACTTGCATACCTCTGAACAATGATGAAAGTTCCTTCCCAGTACAGGAGAGAATACAATTTTACTTGAAATTTGTTGAAATGCAGGCATCTGGAAAACATATCACACACCTCAGTGAGGACTCACTTTACAATAAAAACTCTGTCTGACATCCAATGAGTTATTCCTTGACATAGTATGAAACTAAACATATAACATAAATGGAGAACTGGCAATATTTCATATTGAGTAGATTACCTATTACATTATTACCAGTTAGAAAAATAATAAAATTTAGAATAAATTACCACATCCATACTGTGTACTATATGCTACACGCAATTTCAGCTGTAAAATCAAAATACTTGACAGGTAAAGAAATATTTTGTGAGTCTGGTAAGTGAGAAAATTGACAGAAACTGATTCCCAATACTAATAGTAAACTGAACCCTACAAAAAAATACATCACTTACAAATCAATGTAAGTCAACTACTGAGAATAATGTGGAATGGGAATTGCCAGAAAAGGCCTCAATTGACTGCACGAAAAACTATTATTAGACAAAAACACACTTGTAAAAGTAGAAACGTAAATAAATATTATCAAGGAAATAAAATTATAAAGGAAAGAAATGGGTATTTTAAAACTATACATAAAAGATATGGAAAAACTAGGTCAGTAACAGAAAAAAACATATAAATGTATACAGCCTCAATGAGCTTTACAAAATAGAAATTTGCAGGCTGACAAACACAATTCAAAACTCTTTGGAGTCATTAGCATAGCCTACATAGTCTTAACGCATGAAAATCTGAAGTCTCAAGAAGAAATGGAATGAAGAATAAATTGATCATAAATTGGAGTAATCAATGAATCACAGCATGGTAGCACTCACCCTTGCCTTACCTGGTCCTGCATCAAACCACCCTTACAAAGGAAGATGGTAAAAGCATCCTCTGAGGATGAACATAGAAACTTGTCCATAGCCCAAGACCAGGTTCATGCAGCTAACAAAATTTATAAATACTAAATCAGTAAATCCTAATAAAACATCAGAGAAATTTGGCATGTTCCAGTAGGGAAATGTTTTCTTAATTGTGTAGGGTTTCAGAAGCTTCTTATTCATATACACAATGCAAATGATTTTTCCTTCCTTCAAGTCCTGTTTTATCCTGTAACTATTCCTTACTTCCAACATGGTCAAAAGTAATATGAATGAACTACCCTTTCTTTCAAGGGAAAATACTTCAGAAAGGGCTGTAGGCATAAGAACATTCAAATATAAAGCCAATGATTCTAAATCTATATCCTCATGACCAACAACTAAAATGAAGTCAAATAATAAAAATAAAAGTAAATTCTCCCAAGTCTGATGCACTCATATGTAAGATTACAATGACCCTAAGTGATGTCACATAAAAACGACAAATGACATTAGGAAATCAGAGGGAAGCATGCTTAATTCAGAAATATGTGAATCAACTTTCAAAGCTAGCTTGTAGATATGCCTCTATTAGAAGCTTTTCTGCACTGGCCATTTTGAAGATTCCAATTTCCAGACTATGAATTGGTGCAAGAGAAGATATTCTCACAGAGAAGGAAGAATAGCTGGAGCCACGACTTCTGAGCATATGAAGAGGCTGCTGAAAAGATCTCCTGGGTCTTGTGGAGACCAGATAACTCCCATATGGAGCTACTATTATGAGCCAGAATTCACTAATGAAGATGATAATATATTTTACACTCAACAAACATAAGCTATGTTTCATTTAAATGGAACAGATAATTTTCTTTTAGATTTTCCATGTATAAATTAAGCCCAATGTGAGAGTGATAAATATAGCTTAACTTATATTGTATAGGAAATTTTTTATATACCCAAAGGGGGGCCTTATTTCAAGAGATTAGAAAAGGATAAAAAGGGAGAACATGTTAGTAATTAAAAATTATTTCTTTAAATTTGAGCAACAGTACACTTTTAGAACTTATTGTAAAAAGAAGCATTGTTTATACACAAAAATGAAGCATGGAAGCTAACCATGGCTGCTTTTCCTAAAGACTTCAGATGTTAAATTCCTTTATGTACACCAGGCAGATCACTGCTTCCTCCAGCTATGTTTTGGGGATCTGATGCTGTCTAAAACCACCTGCATATACATGGCATATACTTACAAATAAAAATGGATGCATACATAAAAATAAGAGCATAACTTCAAAAAATTACAATTGGACAACCTTGACCAGTCTGTGCCACATTGTAGTTGGAACTGAGGGAAACAAATCAAGGAATGACTTGCACAAAGAGACCAACAAAGCGCACAAGAGTCTGATGGGATAGTAGAAGTGTTTTATAGTTTTACTTAATGTATACTTTCAATAAATCTACATTTAGCACATTGGATTGTGTACTACAACAAATGGAATCCATATTTTAATTGTTCTGTCTTAAAGCTGTTAAAGATTACACTGTGAAAAGTTAAGAAAATGCAGTAAGGTCTTAGTTAATGTTCAGAACAAACAGAATTGGAAGTATACAAACATAACAGAAGAGATAAAAACTTCCATTATTTATAGAAGATACTATCACCTAAATAGTTAGCCAAGAGAACAATGAAAGAAATCAGGAAATTTTCTCAGCACAAGACCATCATATAAAACATATTATCTTCAACAAATACCATCAGTCACCACTAAGAACACATAATGGAAAACCTTTTCAGTCACAATGTCCCCAAAATAAATGATAAAATCTAAGATGAAATAAGAAAAACCATAAGAAGTTGAAAGCGTACACAACACAGAAAAAGACATCGTAGGTCAAGAATGCTATTAACAGCCCAGCTAAATGGAGTCACTGTTAACATTTGTATTGTCCAAAACTAATCTGATTTTAAAAATAAATAAATAACTAAAAAACACTTTCAAATGAAGTAACATAAGCCAATAATCAAAGCTGTATAAAAGAATTTTTCCACAGGAAATTTTGGATACAATGATAATAAAAGGGAAAATACTAGAAAGGATTTCTATTATATCAACAAGCAGTTATAGTAATTAAAACATACTGCTACAACTTTATTTAGTGCTTCCAATAAATTCCTTTCCCAGAAAGTTACCCTATCAATAACTATACTCCCAGAATTTTAAATTTTGGAAAATAGCTTAAGATAATCCTCAAAAAGTTTATGTGCGTATGTTGTGTGTGCATGTTGTTTGTTGCATGAGGTAGATGTATCTCCTGCATGTACTGAGTATGAAATTGTATGTACCCATGTTCGCACCTACAAAGGACATAGCAGGGTAATTTGTATCTTGACCTACTGCTCTCAGCCTCACTGTCATGCAGCAGTGTGCTATTGAACAAAACCTCACCAATTAGAGCATGAAAGACAGACCAGTGAGTTATTGTGATCTGCCTATCTCTTGCCACCAATGCTGGAGTTCATCTCACACAGACAGTCCTAGGGATTCAAACACAGAATGGAATCCTTGCAGGTCAAGTACTGTTGTGCCAAACTCATCCCCTTCTAAATAATCTCATTTTCAAACTTGTTTGTCCAAAAATCCAAACACAATCAATTATAAGGCACTGAGATAGTCATTGTAGTGAATACTAGAAACATCACAATCAGAGATTTAAAGGAACATAAAACAGTTTAGTATGATATACAGCTTAAAGTCATACACCTCTAGTTCTAGTCCTTGGGGAAAAAAGGCATGAGGGCGATTGACTAAAAGGCAGCTGGGTCACCCCAATGTCTTGTCTTTACATTTCATAGAGACTGGTGAGATGACTCCATAAGGAAAGATGTTTGCCTTCAAACCCGATAACCTGACTTTATCACCAAATCCAGATGGTGGAATAGTGGAGCAAAAGAACTAACCATATACGTTGTACTCTTAACTCCATATGTATAATATTTCTTCTGTGCTCACTGATATACACACAAAATGAATAAATAAAAACTAAAATTGAAAATAATGAAATAATTGAATAATCATGGTTCATGGCCATGAGTATGATCAGATTTTATGTCCATACATTCCCTGAATAAAAATTTTAGTTTTATCACTGTAGAGTATATGATACTTGGTTAGTTATCTAATGCTCCGTGCCTGCAATCATTTAGATGATAATTACAAAAGGTTTTGTAATGTCAAACAGTTATTATATGTAAGACTCTTTGGAAAGTCACAGGAACACTCTGAGTTACACAAAGTTCCTAATATGATTATTATAAATGTTCTCTATTATATGAGGAAAGCATATAAAATGATAAAAGAATGCTATCATTTTGCACCTCCACAATCTTTGTATATTTAATTTTTCTTACAGAAATATACAAAGTATTTACCTATCTACCTGTCTGTCTGTCTATCTATCTATCTATCTATCTATCTATCTATCTATCCATCTATCTTTGGTAGATTGAGCCAAAGGAAATAGTTTAAATAAGTAAATTCATTGGTACATCATGAGAGAAACATGCTGAAAATTGGAATGGTGGCACTAATCTCGATACTTACAGGGGTTAGGAAGAAGTGGGAGAATCAAGAAAACTTTGTGGCCAGCCTAAGCTACCCACAGACTCAGTCAGGTATAGAGTATGGTTTCAAGAATCCACTGAAATGTAGAAACTACACTGACAGCCCTGTTTCACTTAGGATTTATATACAATTATACAAAGCAGGTTATTGATTATGATTTTATCTAAGAGACTCAAGTGTTTGAACACTAGTTCCTCACTGAATATAGCTGTTTGAGAATAACTTTGGAAATTTTAGGTTGTGGGGCCTAGAAGGACGAAATGGGACACTAGACAGTGAGTCCCAATGGCTTAATCTCTATCTCGAGTCCCTCTGCTTCTTCTTTCATGGATTAAAAAACAAACAAAAAACAAAAAACAAACAAAATAATACCAAAAAAAAAACCCTCTATCTCAAGTTGCTATACCTTAATCAAACATATGGCTTATATATCCTAAAGCATGCTCCAATATGAATCCCTCCTTTAAATTGTTCTTGTAAGATAGATGAACTGATAATATCCAGATCAAACATGAAGAAGATAACAGATAAAAGATAAAGTAAAGGTCATGGGGCAATAAACAGCTCCCAGTAAAATGTCCTTTGTATTCAACTGAGGTTTCTGAAGTCGTGTGAGAAAGAAAGACTAAGTAATGTTTGAAATAATCCAGGTCAACATTCTGAGAGTAATGAATTACACTCAAGCTGAAACAAGTATTTCTAGGAACCTCATAAAATAAAGAAACTTTGAAATATCATTATGAAACATACAATCATACTGTGTTTCTATGGATACCTCTAGAAACTTCCCAGGAGTCATAGGAAAGGCAGCAGCTTGAGTCTAGCGAAGAAGCCTGATTGAGAAGTTCCGTGAGTGCATATCCCAGATTCCTGGAAATCTTCAAGCACGTTAAATATATTTGTATATTCCATTATAAATTTAAAGTTCAATGAAGGAAGAGTAGTGAAATATTATATTAGTCTATATTTACCTTGATTTGAATGTATCTTGACATTTATAAATACTACCTTCCTATCATGCTTCATTTCTTTTTATTATTATTATCTAAATTCTCAGTTTTATAAATTATTCTAATTTAGTTTCAAATTTGGAATATTAATAAACAATTCAGGTTTCAATTGCCAAAATCAAAGTATGAAGCATTGTTCCTATCTGAAACACATAATAAGTCACATTAGATAAGTGAATCTTCATTTGGCCTACTTCCATATCATAATATATTAATTGAGTCAGTTTCTTACTATTTACTATGTAGTTTCATATGGCTTTGAATTTATGGTTCACCCATTCTATTGTCAGGGTTTTAGGGATATTCCACAATGATGGTTTAAATCTTTAATAACCAGGCTGGTGAGATGGCTCAGTGGTTAAGAGCACTGCTTTTCCAGAAATCCTGAGTTCAATTCCAGCAACCACATGGTGGCTCACAACCATCTATAATGGGCATCTGATGCTGTCTTCTGGTGTGTCTGACGACAGCACCAGTGTACCCACATACATGAAACAAACAAACAAATCCTTAATAATCTATCTTATCTTATTTTCACTGAACTTATTTTTAAATAATTTCATATTCTTAGGAAGGAGCAGAGATTTATTTTAAGTAGGTACTGTTCAATCGTCTATAGAAGATGATTAAAAATTAATTTTTCTTAACTTAAATATTTTAAGTATGTCTCCTTGTGTTTGGTGGATAATCATACTCCAACTGGAAAGTAATATGTATTTCAACTTGACACACTTTTTATAAATAAGTTTTATGTTGGAGACACCACATATTAAGCTTGAGATGCCTGGGACCCCTGATGAAGAGGAAGAAAACCTGCCAGGGGTACTGTGTTTCAGAGCGCTAGGCTATGACCTCTTGTTGACCCCATTTTGTCACAAGCACCTTGTGATGTCATTTCTGCAATTATTCTTAGTACTTATCATTCTTTTTATCTACTTACTGTTCTTCTCTTCACTCCTTTCTAAATTAAATGAGTATTTGGTGACCTGGCAGGATATAGTAGAAGCCCACTTGGTATCTAGAAATTAGAAATGTTAACAATAATAAGAAAGTAAATGGTGTTCATGAAGTCAAGAGAAATGTATGTTACAGTCACTCACTCACTGTGGCAAAAAAAGAAAGCCGCAACAGGAAGGGGCTAGGAGTGTGTGTGTGTGTGTGTGTGGGGGGGGGGGGTGATACTGAGATGTAAAGTGAATAACTAAATTAATTAATATTTAAAAAGAATATTCATGTTCATTATGAAGAGGACAGCACTTTTAAAATGTTGACAACAGACAACAGAGCAGACAATACAGAAAATAGTACCCACCTTTGTCTTGAATTTAAAAAGCTAAATATGGATTTAAAAACACATTATTTCTAAATTCTTTAGAAAGACAAAGACTGGTTATTAGTTATTTTATTTGAGTTAGGGGTCCACAATAGTTTAGGGTTTTTGAATATTGCTTTACTGTTATGAATTTATGTAAATAATTCCGTACATACAGAAGAAGCAAGTTTTAAGAATGTTAGAAATGTAGTTCTTACACCATATGCTTTGTATAAATCCTGCTCATTATGGGAGCAATGAAAGATGAGGCCACGATACTTCTTTATTGAATAGTTCATTAAATCTCTGTATGTCAGAGTAGAAAATCAGTAAGCATTGAAAGTAATTTGTGCCTAATTTACTTAAAGTATTTCTGATTTCCATTTGTAACTAATTGATAGTGTAGCAAGTGAATGTAATGATGATGAAGCAGCCTTAGGGTGTTGTGTTAATAATTTATTATGTTGCTTACATATTTTAAGTTGAATAATATGCCCACATTTATTTTGAAAGTCATGACTTACTATTAATAGCATTGTGCTTTAGAGTTTGTTGTGAGCAATGAAACTAGATATAAAGTTGACATTAATTTGAAGTTTTACTTGTAGCTCTCCATGGGCATAGAGAAAAAAAAATCATACTGAGAGGTGCCTATCCAAATTTCCCATTTTCACTTACAGTTCACAAGAAAAGTACAGTTTTATACTTTCAAAATTATTCTCCAATTAATCCCACCTTGGCCTTTTTTTCTGAACATGGTTTTTCACACCCAGCTGGATTATTATAGTGAATAATTGTGACTAAGATAATTTCTGACCAAAGCCCTAATGGACTAATACCCAGATCATCTTTTGATCACCAAATATTTTAAAGAATTTTTAAAGATTTAAGTGGTGAAAAGCATTTAAGATCCTTTCCAGGAATTTTGGAGTTAACTCTGGGTTAACTCTATGGTTATGATTCGTGATCTATAATACCTTATTATTTTAAACTTATTTATTGAAATATATGCAAAAGACACAAGAGGATGACAAAATTCAGAAATAGGGAAACTAGAAGATATATACTACAAACCTTTCTTATTGTCTGGATGGAAATTTAAAGGACCTTAATAATGGTATACCCATACTTAGAAAAGTATATATGCTTATCAGATACAATTTTAAATTTGAGGCCATGACTAAACTTAATTACTTCAACAACCAGTAGGAACTAAACTGACTTCATGCTGGTACTTATTTTGTACTGAGAAGAAATACCTGACAGAAACAATGTAAAACATTAAAAGGAAGAGGAATGTTTGCACTATCAGAAGGCATATTCTCTCAGACCATAATGAAATTGTTATTTATAGTGGCAAATTATGTTCAAGGCTAAATTAAATCCAATTTCTATGTATCCAATGATGTACATAAAAAGTTATCTTAGTAGATTTTACCTTTGATGGGTATGAAGTGTCTCTCCTTGTCTTTTTTGATAACTTTAGGTTGAAAGGTGATTTTATTCGATATTAGAATGGCTACCCCAGTTTGTTTCTTGGAACCATTTGCTTGGGAAATAGTTTTCCAGCCTTTTACTCTCAGGTAGTATCTGTCTTTGTCACTGAGGTGGGTTTCCTGTATGCAACAAAATGTTGGGTCCTGTTAACATAACCAGTCTGTTAGTCTATGTCTTCTTTATTGGGGAATTGATTCCATTGATATTAAGATGTATTAAGGAAAATTAGTTGTTGCTTCCTTTTATTTTTGTTGTTAGAGTTGGGATTCTGTTCATGTGGCTATCTTCTTTTAGGTTTGTTGAAGGATTACTTTCTTGATTTTTCTAAGGCATAGTTTCCCCCTTTATGTTGGAGTTTTCCCTTTATTATCCTTTGAAGGGCTGGATTTGTGGAAAGATATTGTGTAAATTTGGTTTTGTCATGGAATACTTTGGTTTCTCCATCTATGGTAATTGAGAATTTTACTGAATATAGAAGCCTGGGTGGACATTTGTGTTCTCTTAGGGTCAGCATGACATCTGTCCAGGATCTTCTTGCTTTCATAGTCTCTGGGGAGAAGTCAGGTGTAATTCTAATAGACCTGCCTATGTGTGTTACTTGACCTTTTTCCTTAATGCTTTTAATATTCTTTCTTATTTTTGTGTGTGCCTTTGCTGTTTTGATTATTATGTGATGTGAGGAATTTCTTTTCTGGTCCAAACTATTTGGAGTTCTGTAGGCTTCTTTTATGTTCATGGGCATTTCTTTAGGTTTGGGAAGTTTTCTTCTATAATTTTGTTGATATTTGCTGGCCCTTTAAGTTGAAAATCTTCCTTCTGATCTTTACGTACTATCCTTATGTTTGGTCTTCTCATTGTTTCCTCGATTTCCAGGATGTTTGGGTTAGCGGTTAGGATTTTTTTGTTTTTTGTTTTTTTCATGAAACCCAAGAAAAAGGAAAAGTGTGGATACTTCAATCCTTCTTAGAAGGGGGAACAAAATACCCATGGAAGGAGTTACAGAGACAATGTATGGAGCAGAGACTGAAGGAATGACCATCCACAGATTGCCCCACTTAGGGATACATCCCATATACAACCACCAAACTCAGACACCATTGTGGATGTCAACAAGATCTTGCTGACAGGAGCCTGATATAGCTGTCTCCTGAGGGGCTTTGCTAGTGCCTGGAAAATACAGAAGTGGATGCTCACAGCCATCCATTGGATGGAGCACAGGGTCCCCAATGAAGGAGCTAAAGAAAGTACCCAAGGAGCTACAGGAGTTTGCAGCCCCATAGGAAGAACACAATATGAACTAATCAGTACCCCCAGAGCTCCCTTGGACTAAGCCACCAACCAAAGAAAACACATGGTCAGACTCATGGCTCTAGTTTTATATATAGCAGAGGATGGCCTAGTCAGTCATCAATAGGAGGAGAGGCCCTTGATCCTGTGAAGGTTCTATGCCCCATTATAGGGGAATGCCAGGGCCAGGAAGCAGAAGTGGGTGAGTGAGTTGGTGAGCAGGGTAAGAGGGAGAGGGGATAGGTGGTTTTTAGAAGGGAAACCAGGAAAGGGAATAACATTTGAAATGTAAATAAAGAAAATATTTAATAAAAGTGTTATCTTAATGCATGTGACTTTTTATTAATTACATGGCTTTTAAAACAATTGTCCAGTGTTCAAATACTTAAAGTGTGTAGCTTTAAATGTATGAATTATTAAGAAATAAAATTTATACAAAAATCCACAATAACTGAAAAAAACGTGTAAAACCATCACAGGTGGCAAGTGGTTCTATTTTGTGCACCAACAAAAAGAATTTGAGCCTAGATGCTGTCAACACAGTTCAGTCTCTTTGTCTAGCTTGTTCCGTCTTTTGTAAGCTTCTTATATTTGCTAAATTCAATGTGTCTTAGAATATGTAAGAGTAACTTTTATTCACCTGATGTAATTATAGCCCTAGAGCCTTACGTCTGAGTAAGTTTACCCTTCCTAGCTCTGTCTGAACTCTGGCTGGCTGGTTTTCTCTGATTTTTGTTTGTTTGTTTGTTTGCTTTTGTTTTTTTGTTTTGTTTTGTTTTGTTTTGCTCAAACTCCACTGTAAACTGCCTGATTCAATCGGGCATCGTTGGGCTTCTTACAAAATTGCTCTGCTTAGATTCAAACTATAGCAACTTCTTCTAATCCTCTGGTTCCTTCTCATTCTCTGGCTTCAACTGCCTCTGCTGACTTGCACAGAACTGCCCAATCCCCCAATGAACTGAACTCCACTCTACTGCACTCAACTGCCTCAGTTGACTGAACTCCACTCACTGAATTGCCCTCCAACAAGTGTCTCAAACATGGCTGCTTGCTTCTATCAACTAACCTTACCTATACTGTCTCTGAGTTAAAAAAAAAAAAAAAAAAGTACTAAAGTTGTGTCTTTATTCTAGCCAAACTAGCCAGGTTGCTGGATTAAAAATAATCTACAAAAATCTCCTATGCCTCTTTTCCTTTTACTGTTACATTTCTCTGAAGGTGATTAGTTCATTTCAGATGCAAAATTACAACACTTTAAAAAGATGCTCATACAAAGTCACAATTTGACAAATGAATTTATAAATAATCTCAGTAATTTATTTTTTTTCCTTAAGTGTGTGCATAGTTGTTGGGAAACTCTGCTATTAAGGTCATAGTCTGTCCTACCTGGACAGCATCCTGAGCTCAGAACAAAATGTAGGACTCCCTCTTCCAGTGCAGATTCCTGTTTGCCTCTTGCCCTTATGTGGTAGCATTACCTGAACATCCTCTACCTTGAAGACTGTCTTGTAGTCATTGGGAAAATTAAATGTTCAACTTCATTATCCCCATAAGAACCTGCCCATCAATCACTTGGAATATTTTTCCTTGCAAATGAGACATTCCCTGTATCTTAACCCCCAGCCAATACACATTCCTCTGAAAAACCCCTTCTCACTATACAAGGTATAAAGAGTGCTTATTCACTACAAATAAATCTCACAAGCTGCTTTACTAAATACCATCTAAAAGAGATGTAACACTAAAATATTTGGAGACGCAAACACACACACACAGCTTAAGATAAATTAATAACATATCTAAAAATTTACTTGGGTATTCAATGTAACAATACTTTTGAAGTTAGTGCTGCTCATACCACTAAACTCTTGTTTTTCACAAATAGTTATGGAAAAATATATATGTTCATATATAGTGCATATATGGCTACCTACTTGCATTTAGGGTGACTATCCATTCAGATTAATTTCAAAAGATTTGCCACCTCTGAGAATATTTTGTGATCAAATATTAATTTATAGCTGGTTTGGTTTTGAATTGGTTCAGTTAGTAAAGTACTTACTATAAAAGTATGAGGAATACAATTTAGATATCCAACATTCGTAAAAATCAGGGCTTATTGCACTTTTATAGTCTCAGCCCATGAGGTTAGATACTAATAGATTTTGGGGTCATGCTGGCCATTACTTTAGCAAAAGTAGTGAACTATAGATACAATGTGAGATCCTGACACAGAAAATATAATGAAAAATAATGGAGGATAACTACTGTCCTCTCCCTTTGACTGCCACATATGCATCTCACATGTACATACATGAGCAAACACACACACACACTCATACTCTAAAGCTCCCCACACATATGTATGCACTTATATATACACATAAACAAAAAGAAATTAAATCTTAATTTCATTTTATAGATTTTGATTTTCTGTATATACTTCCCAAATATTTTTACTAATTAAAAGTTATCCACATTTAATACTAAAAACTACCATTAAAAACTCTGAGAAAAAAACACTCACAGTTTTTACTTGAAAATAATTGCTGAGGATGCAGTAGGGTGTGTGTCAATAATGACAGCTTATTCTTGAAGAAACTCCAAGGCTTTGGTTAAAGGCCATGAAAAATAATGATCTATGAAGGCGTGAGACAGGAATTAGTAGGCTTCTCCTATGCACACTGTTAAAATACATTTGTTTCAAGTGAATTAATATATATTTTTTGGACACAACATGTCCCTTTCTGTTATTTTTAGCAAAATGGATTCCTTGCTGTGATAAGTAGAGCGATTGCTAATTTAACCTCAAAATGGATTCAACCAAAGCAGTAAGCCTTGTTTTCTCTTAAGCTTGTTGAACAGTTGCTCAGTGCTAAATATAGCCCAGAATGCTGTGCTAGATATTTCATCTTAAATTGTATAAATATAACTGAACTAACATTACTTTATGACTGATACCTTTTGGTATTAATCATGCTAATTATACTTTAAGGTAGAAATTGTAAGGCCCATTCTACTGACAAAGAAGTTGAATACTACAGAGATTATTTTATCTAGTGCACCACTGTCATGATATGCCAAGGTATTATTTACCTTAAGTTATTTAAAAGTGAATTACGTGCAATGTTTTTAATAGTATAGTTCTTTATTTGATGTTTTTATAAATGTAAGTTTAGCTTGATCCCAAATGTATTGCATGTGTAAATATCTGTCCATTTGGAACTTAGGATATTAATTAGTGCAAAAAAGTGAAGATAACTTAAATATGGGTACTTCAGATATTGGTGATATTATTAATCATGAAACAGGCAGAGACATAAACCAGGACTGCACTAATTGATATGCTGAACTTACGTATGCCATTGCTTGAGCATCCTGAGAGAATATCTAATAAAACAATCTCTCTTATTTTAATGTAGTAAAGGGACAGAATGCTGTGCTTAGTCATTGTACTGGTCTGGTCTTCATCAGTGTCCTGTAGTATTACAGCTTGATGAGAGGCAGTCTTTAAAACATGACCAGCCAGAGAAGAAGGGTTCAAAGTCACTAACATTGTAGTTTCCAAAAGAGAAATGTTGCCTTTCTCTTGTTTTAAGAAAGGAAACTTTCTTTTATTTTTAAAGGAACAGTGATGCGTGCAAAGATACAGAAATTAGCTAAATAGTGACAGTTTTAGAAATGTCTTAAACATATTTTATTATCAGTGATTGAAATGATGCTAAAATTTCAATTGAAATGGTCACCTTAGGTGACATAGATTATTTGGTTTGGAACAAAGAAAATAGCAAAACACTGCTAGATTCATTGTCTATGATCTTTTCATTTATATTACACCAAGACAATTTTATTGAGTAATGTAGAAATATATGTTTGATTGAAATAGTCTTCATGTTTCAGAAATTTTAGATTCATTGCAAAATATCTCTGGTATAAGTCCATAGTCCAATGACACACGTGAAAAGTCCAAAGCATGGAGAACTAACTCTTAAAATTCTGTTTTATTAAGTAGGTTTCTACATAGAAATAAGTTGGGAAATTTTTTTTGTCTTCAACTGTACTAAAATGTAATTGAATTAAATGGTTCCAGATGTAAAATTAAGATCCCCTAGATAAATCCAGTGTTGCTAAAGTTGTGGATTTATCCTTCAAGCTACATTAAAAGAGAAATAAAGAATACTGCTAACTATGTGACAAAATAAACAACATTCAGTACACATAAGTTTGTGAAGAATTTGTGAAATTGCATTTCAATATGTTCTCTAACTTGTTTGGGAATAGAGGCCTGTGTGTCAGAGGCATTTTGGAAATTATAAGACATAGTGGGTCTATGTTGATAGGTTAAAGTCTGCCTATGACATTTAGAGACTGTTTTTCAGTATTACATAAAATAAATAAATAAAACTGCCAGAGAATGGAACACTTGCTGAGCATACAAGACAACTTCAGCACCAGGATGGATGGTGGCAAGCAGTCATTTTTCTAACCTTCCTTTAGATAGCATATTCTGTTTTTTTTTTTTTATTTTAGATATTTTCTTCATTTACATTTCAAATGCTATCCCAAAAGTCCCCTATACCCTCCCCCCACCCTGCTCCCCAACCTACTTACTCCCACTTCTTGGCCCTGGCGTTCCCCTGTACTGGGGCATATAAAGTTTGCAATACCAAGGGGCCTCTCTTCCCAATGATGGCCAACTAGGCCATCTTCTGCTACATATACAGCTAGAGACACGAGCTCTGGGGGTACGGGTTAGTTTATATATATGTTCCATATTCTGTTTTTTTAAAACAAATTCTAACAAAATTATATTTATAGCTAGTATACAGTAAATATGATGCACATAAAAGAAAATTTTATTTTAAAGGAATTAGAATCTCATTTCTTCACATAATTTTCATAAGCTAGGAGATCATCTGAACAGTAAATGTGGATAATTTTTAACAGAAAATAATATCTATTCAATATTTCCCCACTGTGAAGATGTATCATAGGCACGCATGTCTAAACTTTCCTCTCTGAATGGAACTTCCTCATGTAACATCCACCGTCCTCTCTGCTACTGACTGTAAGCTATAAATTAGTAAATAATCAGAGTCCAGAGCATTATAAGTATGGGTCATATCTTATAGGCTTTACTTGAATCTAGATGAATTGATATGCCATAAACCTTTTCGTCAAATGGTAAATGTAACCTATATATAATTGACTTGCTCACATCAGGTGTCAAGATTTAAAGATTAAACAACGTTAGAAAGTTAAAATTGTAATTGTAGGATATTAGCACGCTCTCTATATTTTCTTGATTATATAACTAAAACAAATAGTCTATTATATACTATTTTGTAATAGGCTATTATATACTATTTTGTTACTCAGTGAACCTTTCCTCACATAACATAATCTGATTTCAGTTCCCCTCCCTCTAGTCCTCCCAGTGTCTTACCATCCCACTCTGACCTGATCCATTCCCTCCTCCCTCTCTCTCTCTCTCTCTCTCTCACACACACACACACACACACACACACACACACACACACACAAGAAAACAAAGAAACTTCTACAGGATAAAGGAAATATAATAATGCAAAAAAAGAAAAAGAAAAAGCTGCACATCAGAGTAGAACACAGCAAACAGGAGAAAGAGCCCAAGAAAAGGCACAAGAAACAAGATAAAATTGCAGAGACCAACATATTTGCATGATTGGGAATTCCATTTAATTACTAAACTGCAAGCCATAATAGATACAAAAAGAAAAAAAGAGATTAAAATTTAAATATATGAATACAATAAAATAAAAATTAAGAAAGATACAAATACCCTAACATGACAGTATGAACAATGATACTCAAAAAGTACCATTGACTTTTTTTGCTGTTGACCATCTACTGTGGGACCTGCAGCCTACCTTTAAGAGTAGTTTCTATACCCAGTGAAAACTAAGAAAACTGTTTTCTTTTTTTTTTTTTTTCTTTTTTTTTTCTTTTTCTTTTTGGCTATCAATTGGAGATATCATTTGTGGTACTCAAGATCACTTTTACATTTTACAAAAGACAGTGGCTTAAGCAATGAACAGAAATAAATGCAACATAATGCTCCAAAACAATTCTAATTTATTTATTTTTCAAAAGGCAATAAGCCTTAGGAGTGATCACTCAGATTCCACAAAGAGAACTGAGTGGTTTGAAGAACGATACCCTTAGATTTCTGCAATATCCAATGATTCTGAAAAACATGGGATATCTATCTATCTATCTATCTATCTATCTATCTACACATATATATATTTATATTTATATGTATATATTATATAAACATATATGTATATGTGTGTATATATACACATATACATATATGTGTGTGTATATATATAAAATATATTCCATGTTTTATATATAATATATTCCATATATTGTGTATATGTGTGTGTGTATATGTGTGTGTGTGTGTGCTAGAGGTAAGTTCATTCTAATGTACATGCTATATTGACAGTATTTCATTTAGCAGTACAGGATTTTCCTTCCTCCCATTAGTTTTCATTGTATAGCATTAAAAATAAGCTAGAAAACTTCAGAAATAGAAGCAAACAGCCATCCTGTCTATTGGATGAGGCATTTCTGTGTCTTATCACTAGTAATGCTTTTTTTTCATGCTAATGCGCATCTTTGGGAAGTAGACTGCAATGGTGCTCAGTATTTCACTCGGCAGATGTTGATCATTTTGCCAAGTGGACAACTCCAGATCAACATGGCGTGGCACTTCACTTTTGCTATGCAGCTTGAGGAGTTCTCATTGCAAATACTTTGCTGTGCTAACCGTGGAGAAAAAGCTTCATTGCATGTTTCAGGCTTTGAAGTAAGTAGAAGCTACGAACAAGAACTGGATTTCTGAGAAGTATGAAATTCAGCCTACATTTGAATTGCTCAGATTATATTTTAATGGAAAATGAAGCTTGAAAAGAAGAAATAGGGCATTCTGTCAGAGTATCTAGTTCTAAATGGTAGTCACAATCCACCAAACTTCTCCAGTTCCTTCCAGCCTTAAAAGTTTTATTTTCAATTTAAATATTAGACTGTGCTGGAGCATGGAAATCCTTCCCACAGGCTACTGGGAAATAATGTACTGCAATTCTAACGATTATATCTGGGAAACAGTTACTGGAATGTGTTCCTTTAAGAAATGGATCTCAAAAGAGAACAAGAATATTGCTCAGCCAGTGAGATGGTGAAAAATGGCTGGCTGCATCTTTGAAATGGGTATTGAATTGCTAGAGACTGCATGAACACTGGGAAATGGAGAAAAACGTGATGGCATTATAATTCCCTGCATGATTGTAATGGAAAGACTACTTAAACTGCAAGCTGTGTTAACTTCCAAAAATAGAGGATGAAACCTAACAAATGGGAGATGGTACTTTCATTATTTGTACACTTATTTGAGCATATAACAATGTTCATATAGGAGGAAAAATTGTACACTTAACTTGTTAAAAATAAACCTTTTCATTCAGTTCAAAATGGCTCACATAACATTGTGGAAAGCGATACCAGCATTGAAATTCAAAATAAACAATGAATAAGCTGTTCAACTACAACCATTCAGACTCTCACCATTATACACTGATAGACTTATAGAGAACAGCTATTAAAAATCAGAAGTATTATTTCTCAAGTGGTTTCTGATAAGCCAATATCTGCGATTGATTCTTATAAATGCTTTATGAAATAAGATGATAAAAATATTGGATAAATGCATAGAAAATTATAGAATTATAGAAAATTATATGAATACTTTGTCCATAGAAAACTTGGTATATTAATACATTAAATATTTATGAAATTTCTATAATAGTTGAAGTATGATCTTAAATCTAATTATGCTATCTAATGCATACATGCATGAACATTCATGAAAGGGAATTAGCTTTATATCAAGAGTTAAAAAAAAATCTATCTATGATGCTATTGGTCTACATTTCCTGCTATAGTTGCTTAGTTGCTGATCTTCCTCTCCATCTTCAATGTATCCTTAGAGTTCTATTTCATTGTACTAAATAATATCCTGCTGAAGTGCGTTCATTGTGGAAACACTGTGGGTCTTATTTGAGGCAGAGTGAACTTTTGGGTTTTCATATAGTTGCTTTGTAAGTAATTGGAGTGAATATAATTATAGTTTTAAAGTGTTCAGAGAAATTGCAATTGCCACAACCTTAAGAAAATCCATGTAGGATATACTTGGAATTATAAGGAAACATTCAGAGAATTAAATGTTTTATAAATGCCATATGTGTCTTTTAGTATTTCTAGGGCATTAAAGTAACCAAAGTTTTAGTAACTAGTCTAGTAAACTGTGGTGTCTTCAATAGTTCCCATCTTCATTTGCAATCCAATAAGCATCTGATAAAGTCATTCAAGCAACAGTTTTTAATTGAGCCAGATATGTTCTGAAAAAAATACCAAATAAGTTAAACTTCAATACGATTCTCAATGTTTTAAATTAAACTATAATGAATGTCATTAGATTGATTTCAAGTAGAGTAGTACATATGAATCATTGCGGCAGTGATATATTTTAGGGTTTCAAATATATGTAAGTGGAATTTTTTATTAAAAAAGTTTCAGAGAAAAATTTTGGATTATTTTTCCCTTATATAGTACATATACAGCTGTGATGACCTCATTTGGAGTGCAAAATCCCTAGGTAAATGGTAAAAACAATAGTCAACTTTCTGCCCTCCGGAGAGTAATTATTAGAACAACCTCTGTAATCAGCACATTGGAACATATGGTAGCCAGAGGGCTTCATCCTAGTTATGAGTGTTGATAAATAGCCCAGGGAATTCACAGTAGCCATGCACAGGAGAAAGCATCTACCATGTCTACACCCAAGTGATGTTGCTTTGAGCATTATTTTCTGGCTGAGTGGCAAAGCATTCAGTTATTTTAAACATTAAAACTTGCCTTCCAACAAATCCTTAAACTTTGTAAATCATTAGAAATCCAAAATAAAATGATTTGAGACTATATGCCCTTTAATTTTACGTGGCCATTTGATCACTTCTTTTTCTGTCCCAACCTTTGGAAAATGTATTCCTAAGGCACAAGAGTATAAGAAATGCAGTACTAGTGCATGAAAAAGTATGCTGTGAAAACAACCGCATTTTATAATTAGGTAGATGAGCAATTAATGTTCACTATATAAAAATTGTAAAGTCAGAAATGAGTAGGACTACATTTTCATATATAGACTGTTCAAACTCTTGTATATTAAAGACCCTAGTGATATCATTAAATTGATGCACACAAATAAATGGTAGAGCTGGAAAATGTAAGTTTTGGGTCACAAAAGCTGAGGAGGTAATGTGCTCCAGAATGCAGAGTCACAGAGCAGATTCTATCCAAAATTAACCAGATGGCTTGGGGGTAGGAATCTGGTGTTCCTGTCCTTGCTATCCAGGGACAGCGGGGAAATCCATCAGCTATGTGCTCTGTGCCCTAAATCTCTTCTCAGCTGAACTGTACTTTCTCTGCTTAAAGTTAGTAATAATATTTTTCTAATGTGCTATTTTACAAAGTTTTTTTTTAGTGAGCAAAGCAAACAAGTTTGACTTACTAAGAGCTAAAATCTGAAAGCATAAATGAATTTCATTTTAAAATTGTATTACTTAGAATTCCAGTAACAAAAGACTGAATTGCTTTATTTGTGAGTTCAGAATCATTGCAATAATAAAATAAGAAGCTCAAGGTACAAAAGCAACCCACTCAGTAGAAAAGGATGCCAAATATGGCCACAATCTCTTAATCATATTTGCTACTAACAAGGCTAATCTTTTTTTTTCCAGGTCAATGTCTGCATCACAAAGAGGAAAAAGTGGTAAGAGAGGTGATGACTGTTTCACACTTGTCTCAAAATTGAAAAAAGTAGCATTTTCTTACACACATTTTCAAAGTTATCATAGTTGCTAATTAATGTTGAAATATCTTGTTTTCCTGAAGATTGCGAGGCAAAATAAAATAAGGGTAGAATGAAAGCAAACTTCGCATGTTATAGCAACTTCAAGCATAGCAACAAAAATTACATCAACTGACATGTCCACTATGAGAATTAGAGGGAACTGGGAAGAAATAGGAAATGATGTAGTTATAACTGAGAAGGAATACATTCATAAATATATAGGTTTGTATATATTCTATGAAGGCAAAGTGTTTTCTTTGAGCACACATTGAAATTACATTCCTAAGTGTTTAGAAAATATATGTAACATACATTTTTAGATACCAAATGACCAAGTAACAATATTTCTTATTTACATACCATCATTGGAAAATCCTATTAATTTCAAATAAGTTCTTTTGTTCTCCAGGATAAACGTCAGATCCCAACCCTACCTCACTGAGACCTGAATTTGGAGGTGATGAAAATGGATGAACATTTTTGTGCACTTTTTTGGAACGGAGATGAAAATATCAGACTGAATTAAAATTCATTCCTTTCTTCTATAAATAGTATCCACTCAATACTGTTATGAGCATGCCATGAGTAAAGACTTTTCTCATCATTAATGAAACATTTTCCTATCCGAATGAACGCTTACTCTAGGAGAAGGTTCATACTGTAAGGCGACTCCAGTACCTCTCACATGAAGTCAAATATATACTTTTCATCAGCTTTCTCATTTGATAACTGATTTATTTGGCATTAAGGAAAAGAATAAAAAGTAAAAGGTGAAAATGCAACAGACATTTCCCATCCTTCATTTCCTGCCCCTCTCTTTCCCTTTCACCTTCTCCTTTCCTTCCCTCATTCCCTCTGTCCTTCCATTTGCTCTCTGTGTCTCTTTATCTTATTTCTTCTTACTACTGTTTTCTTCCTGCCCCAACCCCAACTTTTGCCACCTTAAGTCTTGTGAAGTACAACTGTCTGACCTCACACTTGTAATGATTCTTCAGTCTTTGTGTCAGGATCACAATCAAGTGAATTCACACCTGGCTTTTACATTATATTTCAAATTAAAAATTTATCTATTAAGTTTATTTTATTTTTTATTAGGTATTTTCTTTATATACATTTGAAATGCTATCCGAAAGTTCCCTATACACTCCCCCCTGCCCTGCTCCCCTACCCACCCACTACTGCTTCTTGGCCCTGGCATTCTCCTGTCATATAAAGTTTATGACAGTAGGATTCCTTTAATTCTGTAAGTACTGAAAACAACATTTAGTGACTAAGTTGCTTTCTTTATCATGGCAGATCCGAGACTGGAAAAACTTCTACTATAATATTTCAAAATTCTATAAAATAATATTTTTTAAAAACATGTTAACCATGTATTTTTCAGATATTTATGCAAAGGGCCATTTCTGGACCATCAAGTTAATATTAAGAAATAGTTCATTATCTGCATTTCCAATATTTCATTGTACAAAATCATTATAATTATAATTTATGATGAATTTCTGTGAGTGTATTTCTTATAACCATGAATTGAACAATAACAATTCATATTTCATATTATTAAAAGTTATGACTATCTCCATCATAGAAATACTAGCTTCCCTAACCTGTGTAAAGAAAATTTAATAGATTCAGGAGGTATATACATTCCATTTCTAAAAAGATGGAGTTACATATATGAGGGGGAAATAGAAAAGTCTTTATCAAAAAATGTATTTTAATGATTTGACTGGTTAGATTCTTTGTAGTCTTATACCTATTTATATCCTAGTAAAAGTTGAATCAGCAGCATAATTAGAAGTATGGAAATGATGCAACACATGACAGTTGGTTCAAATACAATGCACTGAATGCATAAGATCAGAATAGTGTTACCTAGGCAAATATAAATTGACATTTTAATGAATGTTTGTGTATTCTAGTTTTTTATTAGTTGAAACAGTCTTCAAATGCCAGTGTGGATATATATATATATATATATACCTTCCTGCAAGTTTTGATGCCTGGGAGAGAAGTTTAATACTATTTATTGTTGTTTTATTGTTTTTTGGGGAATGATACTTGCTTTGTGTCATTAGAAAACAAATAGGGCTGAGACAATAAAGGAAATTAAGAGAAGAGGAGAAAGTTAACCCAAATGATTGGTTATGGAGGGGGATACTAATATACATATTGTATGAAAGAAGACAGGAGAATTTTCAAAGTTAAAGGATTAAGCATAAATGAAGGTAGGGGAGCGATAGGAAGGAGGGGATAGGGATTTGTTTAAAAAAAAGAAAATATTTATGTAAAAGGCTTTTGAAAATCCATATTACTTAGAAGGTATAAAGCTATGCTGAACAGTGTGTGGGTCAACTTGTCCTGCCTCCATATAAACTTACTTTATCTTATGAAGTGTAACCTTTATCAGATTCTGGCTCTATGCTATCACACTTCCCATCTCCTAAAAAAAAATAAGCTTCCTATACCATTATTTTTCACAAATTACTCAGTATGTAAAACACAGTTTGCTACAGCAGAAGAAAACAAATAAAAACAGAAATTGATTCTATGACTCTTCTCAGAGCAAACACATGAAAATACTTGTGACTTTGGGTAGAAGCACAATGGGTAGAAGCTGGAAGAATTTTCAGAAAAGTAAGAATTAAGAAAAACTATTAGGCCATGAATTGGCTGCTAAGAGTGATTACAGTGAGAATCCCTCATTCACGAGGGAAAAAGACAAGACTTGCAATTTCTTAAAAATTACATGAGGTTACAGCCAAAATGGAAGTAGAATTATGATCAATATAAAATATCATTTCTGATAAAAATTGGTTAACTTTCTTAGAAATTAAAATAGCAAAAGTTTTCAAAGTGCATAGTTCATTTTAAACTTGTAACTGGTATGTTACACATATAAGTGATAGGTTATGTTTCCATAAGTGGATTCATGTGTAGTGTTTCCATCAGGTTAATCATGTGCATCAACTCAAACACTTAGCACTTGCTTTCAGAATTCTTGTGCAGCTTTGCAAACTGAATTATTTTATTTGCAGTCATCCTACTATGAGGTGCAGTTAGTGTTTCTAAACTTGTGGTCCTTTCTCACTGTTTTGGGATTCATCCAGAAACCTTTCACTGTTCCTCCTGTTTTATGTCTCACAGTCCTGTGGACACCACACTACTTTTCAATTTCATGAGATTTATAATTCACGATTCCACACAGGTGAGACCATGTGACACTTGCTTTTCTGTTTGAGAATCATCTCGTTCAATCTGATCTTCTTTCTTTCCATGTTGTCCAGCAGAAAGTTCTCAGGCTTTTCATTACTGAACACTCTTCCATTTTGCACATACCATGTGTGTTAATGCATTTAACAGTTCATGAGAATGGCACTTAAAATGTTTCTCTTTCATCTAAATTTGATGTCCAGTCAACCCCCCAACCAACTGATATTCCAAACATCTCCGTTCTATGAACACTATTTTTCAGCCATTTGAAGTATGATTTTTCATGAAGAAGAAAAAGAAAAAAAAAGAAAAGAAAGAAGAATTACATAGTGAATAGATTTGCAAGAGGTATATAGGAAGGCATGAAAGGAGATGTAGCTTGTGAAAACAAGCTGTTACACCCTGAGCATAGGAGGCAGGTCCTGTGAGGAAAGAGTTCAGAAGCCTTAAAAGCATCATGACATAATAGGCCATGCTAAGCTCAAAGTTTCACCTGGATAATCATGAGGAAACTATTACTGGAGGATACAAACAAAGCAATCAACATAAAAGATGTCACTAAGCTTAAAGGAGCAAACATCTGTGCACAACAAAACCCAACAGATTTATTAAGCACATTTTGGGTTTCTGGATTTTCAATATTCATATGATCGTTCAGAGAACTTTTCTTTAGTGGTTTCAGAAATGGCGAAAGACATCTCTGTTGACCTGACCAGAATGATATGTTTTTCTAATTTTTACATATTGGAAATAAAATTATGATTTTATGATATGTGAGAAAGGCTTTTGTTTTATGTATAGTTTGTTTTATAACAGACAGGATTTCTCAGTAGCCTTGGATATCTGGAAACACATTGACATAGGCTGACCTAGAACTCACAAAAATATATCTGCCTCTGCCTCTGCCTCTGCCTCTGCCTCTGCCTCTGCCTCTGCCTCTGCCTCTGCCTCTGCCTCTGCCTCTGCCTCTGCCTATCTCTGCTTCCCAAGTTCTGGCACTAAAGGCATGTGCTAGCATGCCCAACTGCAAGAAAATCTTAACGTATTCTTGGGATAGGGATCATATATGACATATTGGCCTTAGCAAAATCTTACTAATTATCATGCCTCAACAAAGAGAAGCACCAAGGTACTTGAACATTTCAGGTAATAACTTAATTAATACATGTGAAGAAAAAGCAAGAATGCCACTTGGGTTTTAAATTTTTGTTTATATAAATTTACTGAAGGAAAGGACATCCAGTGAAGAGCCCATGTACAGTCACCAACCCCCAACACTATTGCTGATGTCATGCTGTGTTTGCAGACAGGAGCCTGACATGGCTTTCCTGTGACAGGCTCTACCAGCACTGGACTGAGACTGATACAGATACAGTCAACTATTGGACCAAACCCAGGGACCCCTATAGAAGCTTTAGGGGAAGAACTGAGGTATCTGAAGCAGATTGCAACCCCATAGGAAGAACAATAGTATCAACTAACCAGACTCCTCAGAGCTCCCATGGACTAAGCCACCACAAATCAAAGAACACACATGGACTGGTCTGTGGCACCCACTACATATGTAAGGGAGGGACTACCTTGTCTGACTTTAGTGGGAAGGGATGCCATGTGTGGTCCTGTGGTGGATTGATGCCTCAGAGGAGAACAATGCTTGAGGTGTGTGGTAGGAGTAGGAGGATGGGGAAAGCACCCTTGTAGAGGCAAAGGGAAGAAGGGATGGGGTGAGTGCTCATGGAAGGAGAACCAGGAAGGGGGCATTTGAAAAATAAATAAATACAATCATTTTTTAAAAAATCAAGAAAATAGCAGATTATTAGAAGTTTGAAGAATCAAGAACTTCCCAGTGTAGATATCTTTTTTCAGTATTCTGTTTTTCCAGGATCTGTGATAAGGACATGTGATACTATAGAGGGTAATAATATTGTTTAAAAAATAAGTAATTTTAAGTCAGATCTTGAATAAAATGAAAATTTATTATGGAAGCATTTACCAATGTGCTTCTTTTCTGTAAGCAAAATTATGATAAATTCCACACATAAATTAGCCTTAAAAGGCATTGTAAAATACGTGTAACATAAAAAAGAACTTATAAATAAGGGAATAGCATGTAATAGCTTAATTAAAAGCATTTTATTTTTGTAAGTGCTAGTATAAATTAAGACTTTGTCTCATAACCCTAAACAGCTTGCATTTGAGTAGACTGGCAATAGATAAGGACCCGGGTGAGGAAGGATAATTCTAGTGAGTGGGGTTTATTGCAGTATCAGTGACTCGCTTTCTCAAATGTGTGTGTGTGTGTGTGTGTGTGTGTGTGTGTGTGTGTGTGGTGTTTGTATATTACTGTCTGTGTCTATAGTGTTTATACATGTGTAGTTGAGTATTTGTGCACATGTGTTTATATATGTATGTACACCTGTTTGTGTATAGTGTGCATAAATGTGTGTGATCTGTGTATTTGGACATAGTATGGGGCTGTAGAATGTGTGCACGTATATGTTTTGACAGCATATATGTGTAGGTGTGTAGATATGTAAAAATACAATGTCACACAGCAAAAATGACAGCGTTAATAAAGTCACACATTTAGTAATTTGAAACACTAGATATACTGCGGACCATCTGAAATGAAAAAAAAATTAAGCATAATAGTATATGATGGAAAATGCCAGAAAACACTGGAAGGTCACTAAGTGGTGGATGGTATGATATGTTGAAAACCTTGGATACTTGTATTTTATTTGTTTTCAACAAATTATATAATGTGTCTTAGCAAATTAAAACATAAACATGATTAAATATTAACTGGGAACTTTTTGTGAAGGCCATTGCATTGAGAAGAGCAAAGGTACAGAAAAATAAACGTGCATTTTTATGTATATCGTGTCCATTGTGGAAAGCTACCTTGGTAATTTTTAAACTAAGTAAATTGATTTCTTCTGTAAAATAATTAATGTAAGGCATGTTTGGATTTACCATGCAACAGAACTCTTCAGAAAGAGTAACAGTTTCATCATTATTACTAAAGATAACCTTGGCAGTATGCTCAAAGGAAGCTTTCAGTGAAACTGGGCGAGGCGAAATATGGCCTGTGAAGGCAGAAGCTATTGAGCCAGTGGTTGCAGACAGGATGTCAGCAGCAAGGACTCACGGATGACACAGTTAAAAGATGGCTGGAGAACAGGAACAATTTGGATTTCCCTGTTCCACAGGCAGGATTCTCTCTGGGTGCCAGGGGGTCTCTTACCTACAGTAAGAGGGGGGAAGATGATCGCTTCTCCTTTCCTGACAAAATTGGAGGCTGTTCCAGTGATTATATGCCATCTGTTGTCTACAGTGGTTCACTACTGAAGAGTCCTCCAAAAGGGGTGGGGGAGGGGGTGGGGGGAGCGGAGGCTCATTCATGATGGAAGGTTGAATGTACATCCCGAGGTAGCTGAGCAAAGTGCCCGGCTAATCCCCTTTGCACACAGGGACAAGCCTGCCACCAGCTCTAATTGATTCTGAAATGAATCTGTATAGAAAATTAGAAGGTTTTGGAGTCCCACGTGAGCTTCAATAAAGAGCCAGGATGTTAGCCTGACAGCTGAATAGATTTCGAAATGAAAATCTGATAAGCGGCTTAAAACTGTACTTAAGTCCAGCAATGACTTGAATGCTGTTGTTACGGGTGCATTGTGTGTTGTCACCTAGTTAATTATCTCTGAAGATGAGTGCCTGCACAGGAGATGTGCCATTCCTCCACAGCATTGTCTCATCGAGTATTCATCAACCCCACGGCACCTCCTTCCCCACCTATCTTTGCTGGAAGGCAGAAAGGAAGGATTAGGCCTCTGCAGCTCCTCTCTGCTGTCACTTCACTGTGCCAAACTTCAAATATGAACTGCCGCATGTACCTTCACCAGCCTTGCCTTTCACATCTTCATTTGCAAATGAGGAACTGACAGTGGTTGGGCCTCCTGTTTGCTTGTGGCTCCAGCACATAAAAGGCGAACACTGTCACTGTCGGCTACTTTGTTTATCCCTCTGCAGATAGTATATGGCCTATTTAGAGATTTTCTTCAAAATGTTTTTTTTTTTTTAAACTAACTGAGATAGTCACGAGCTCCATGTCTTCATATTTTATTCAGAAACCTGTCTGCAGCTTAGAGAGCGTGCCTTGCATTTGATAGCTATGTTAATCTGTATTTTTTAAAACCAATTTGCACTTTTCTGGTTTATATTCTTTGAGTTTATTTTCCCCAGATAAATGTAGGTTCATTTGCTGATTTAAGAGATCAAGGTTTCTTACTCATTGATTTTTTAATAAAGGATGAATATTTTCTACCAAATGAAAATAATGAAGTAGATTTTTTTAAAGCATAATAAAATTTCAAAATATTTTCCTGGTTTATTAAAGTTTCATCTTTTCAAAATTAATTTGACAGTGTCAACAGAGCAGAGAAATTGAGGTGATCATCTGTTGTTATTACCTTTTCCTGATAGAGAATTTAAAACTCTCTTCTGCATGTGAGCTATGTCTGCAGCTGAGCTATCCATTAGTCTATGGTAGGGGCCTGTTTCCTATGTTGATCACCAAAAATGAGTGAGTGCTTGTTTAACTTACAGTTAATAGAAAATGCTGTGAGCACAATTTTTTTTTCATTTCTAAAAATAACAAACTCAAATGCATAGCAAGACAATAGCATGGAATAAAGGAGAAGGATGGCCAGCAGACTGCTAGGAGACTAGGAAATCAGAAACAACAGTGAGTCGAGGGAATTAAAAATAGTGGATCTGAATGGCGTACGCGCACACCTGTGTGTGTGTGTGTGTGTGTGTGTGTGTGTGTGTGATCATAATACATCAAATAAAATTCTCAGTGAATTAATCCTCAAGTGATTATTGTTCCCTGTAATGCAAGTGTCACATAAATAACAAGCATTTCCCTTCAATCCATATGTTACTAAATTTCACAAGTTTGAGGTTAGAAAATGAATAAATGCTGATGGGATTAACTGCCCAAATAATATGCCAAGACAGGCAACTTGAAATGATAAGTGTGTGCCATACAGCACGTGAAATTAAATTGAGATCAATTCTGTTTCTTCTCAGCTGTTTATGTGATCAGCAAGGACTAGGTCCCAAACTGTAACAAAAATAAATGAGTAGTCAAATAAAAGATGAATACTAATTAGAAGGATAAGAAGAAAATTGTCTTTAGGTAGACCAGTCTCCTTGAAACTTACATGGTATTTCTCTTAATCAAACAAGAAACTTAAAACAATTATCACAGAACCAATGTACACCTGTTGTTCAGATGGGGTGGTGAGTTTAGTGGGTAAAGGCAATGGAATTTGAAAAGGAGACTTACAAGTACGCGTTCTGAATAAACCTCCCGTGGCAGGGCCATCTCCTACCTTCACACACAGCATCTAAAGTTTGCTAGTAAACATTCTGTTTTGTATGTCGGCCTATTCTTTGTGGTAAGGAGGCGAGGTTGAGATAGAGGAATAAACTGGTGGCTTCTTCACAGTGGTCATAGCTTCCAAGTGATAACTAAGCTGCTGAGTCTGCAGCATTGGAAGCTCTGTGAGACATAATCATTAGTTTTTCTCACACAACATGCATCATATGATCGCATCGATGATAACTCATTGATTAGTTAGATTCCTGAATCTCATTACTGTGTACCTCTTTCATTTTACGTTATTTTCTTTTCAATGACTGGGTAATAGCTGTTCTGTCATTATAAAAGCAATGCTGAGCAAACATTCTCGATTTTGCTCATCACTTTATTTCCATAATTTTTAAGTAATTAATTAGTTATCTTGTTTGTACAATATGTCCCTTTTCCACATTGCTATCTCATGTTCTATGTTTTTAGGTACCATTGTTCCAAAGGAATTTTATTTTGAAAAAATAATTCTGTTAATTTGAAATATGATCTGTAACAATCAATTGGTGCTGTAGAAAGTACTTTATGCTGTGGAATTTGTTTTGAAAATTATTACTTAAATATACTGATCCAGGTCTTGGTTGTACAGGAGAAACTGCTGCAAGTGGCACCAATTTCATAGCTTTCCTCCAATCAATAAGTAATTTTTTCTTAAAACACAGGAGGCTATAATTTGTATAATATGAACTTTGTTTCAATGTTTGTCACAATGTTTTAAATGGAAAAGGAAAGATTAACATCAAATCAGCCTGAATGGAGGTTCATGAAATACAAAGCATAAATATGGCATTAACCAAGTCCCAGAGGGAGAACTGTTATATGAGACTCAGAGAGAACCTAGTTTAGTTTCCATTGAGTCATCCTGTAGGTAAATGGCTTGAAAGTGTAGAAAGAAGTAGATTCCTCATGAAAGAAATAATAGCGTTATAATAGAACTCTTTCTACAGGATAGAAAATGGAATAGTACACCAATTAGAATAAATTTTACCTTCTTCTCTGTGGATAAACTTTTCTATTCCACCTTCTAAACAAAACTTTCAGTAAATATTAACACAGGTAACTTAAACATGTGGTTTGTTGTTGTTTTTGTTTGTTTGTTTTTTTTTTCTTTTAATCTGGAGGAAATAGAAATACTGGTAAAGGAAACATGCAAGGTAAAACAAGATGGCTTTAAGTTTGAAAAGGAAACTTATTTTTTTTTCCCTAAATATCCTAGAATAAATACAGGCTTTGAAAACAAAAGAAGAAAAGTTTTCTTTTGTGAAGGCAAGAATTTCTGTTTGTAGCCTTGGAACAAAGAGTGGTGCACAGTTGCAGTTCTGGTTATCAGCTCCAACAGCTAACATCACTACCTGTTCTCTCGGATATTGTGGTTTTTCTCAGACGTAGAAATGGGTCATTGTTCCCTTGCTTGTCTGATATACTAGGGCTAGAGGAGACAGTTTCATTTAGCACACGAATATATTTTAATTATGACTAGTAACTTATTGCTCTTTCAATATTCTCCTAAGGTAACTAAAAATACTCTCACATGCAGCATTATTTTTGTCTGGTAGATGACTAAGATGAATGATCTGAAAGCATATGTTGTAGCACAATACTTATGGGAATTCCATCAGAACATTTAAACTAGTTAACAGAAGAAGACTATAAAATTAAAAGTTACGCTGTGTGTATAAAAATGCATTGTCTTGAAATGGTTCATTGAAAATAAAGATTTGAGTAACAATGAAATTCACAGAATACTGTCTTATGTCTAGAAGTAAATAGTGGTGAAGGAAATAAATATGAGCTGTACTTCTTTACCCCACTTAAGAAAGAGAAAAAATGGCAGTGCATTTGCTTTGAGCTCATCTGATTTTTGAGCAGGGGAAATAAAGCAGATCTGATAGGATAATGTTTATTTTTTCAGGTAGAAACAGTGAACATTTGGAAGAGATATTTAGTGAAAATGTACATTTTCATAATATGCCAATGACCCTGGACATGAGTTATTTTGAAAAATATTTCAGTAAACAAAATTTGTAATGTGTAATGACATATGTTTCTCTCTTTAACCTAAGCACTATAAGCATTAATAAACTTTTTTCAGTGTGAAGTGAGTTTAACTTTTTTGTCTAATATGAGAAGTCACCAAATATTACTGAGGTAATATTTTAAGGGATTATTAGCATTCTGGCAAATATCCAAACAACATCCCAGTAAGGAAATATCACTTTGATGAATTAAAATAGGGAATGGAAATTGTTAATATGAAGAAAAAATAAATATGGTTAATATAGAAACTGTAAATGCCATATTGAGAATTCTAGAAATCTAGGAATTTATTTAAGAAGAACGAAACATGGAAAAAATTGTCCATTATCTATGTCATGATTGTGTTTCAGGATAATCCAGGTTGGATTTATTGGTTTCAACTTCTAGGCACCATTGGGGTTTTGTCAATAAATTAATTTTATGGAATGAAGTTGAAAGAACAAAACCAAACTTCCACTTGACAGGAACAGAAACTAAAGCTTAGACTATATTTCAGACAATTCCGATTTGTCCCTTCTGGTCAACATTGTCTCCATGAGGAGCCATTTTATCTTCTGTTAAAACACTCATGAAATATGTACTCCAACTTTTCAAGACAATGTGAAATTGGGAGCATGTATTTTTTTAATTAGCTTCATATTTTGATTGGCAAGAATGGCAAATCATGACTTCTCAGTGAAGCAGGTCCTCTAACTTCAGATTTTCATCTATCCTACCTTTTCTCCAAGTTCACTACCACAATTTTATCCCCAACTCTTCAGCAGACAACAGGCTACAACATTCCATTTCCTCTTTGAAACTTGTCTCTCACTGATGTTAAAACATTTCCTCCAACTTTCCTCCCCATGGCATTCCCTGGGAGCTAGGAGGCTAGTATAGCAAGGGAAGCCAGCAACCTAACTGGGGACCATCACTTCTCCTTCTTCTCCTCTGTGTCCAACTCCAAAGTCTCATTCTTACTTCTATAGCAGACCACATCATTCAGTCTCACGCTCCTCTATAACCATGCGCATCAAATTACACAGACTTTCTCCTCTAACCTTTCTCCATAGGCATTTTGTTACCTCATCCAAGAATTCCAGTAGGCATTCCCTGAGAATTTTCCAGCCAAATCTGCACAGAAGCAAGTAGGCCAATGAAGCACATATTATTATCCCTCCACTTCTTAATATCTAATCCTGCAGTCTCATGCCAAGATTGTCTGTTGTAGTCTCTCTCTTTGTCCCCATCACCAGGAGACTAAGCAGATCCTGTAAAACACTTTGCTTTTCTCCATTCTCTGGACTCCCTAAGTTCCTGACCTACTTTCATTCCTAGGCTTTGCCTGTTATTCTTACAATTCCTAGAAAGATGTTTTTACCTGAAACCCCAGTGGCCACACCTAGAAAGATCCCAGAATCATTCCTTTCTTAGAAACACACAGCTACAACATTCTCCTAAAATGGTAACAGAAATCAAGGAACAAAACACTCACTAAACAAGACAAAAATGGATGTGAGCTCCTAGATCTATAATCTTTCCAGTACCAGATGACTAGATGTCAGCATAAGAATACAATAAATAACATCCAGGTCAATATGTGTTCACTAGAACACAGCAACTCTACAACATCAGACACTGAGTTTGTGACAATATCAAAGAGAAATGCAAAACCTTATAATAGTCTTTATGAATATGATAGAGTTCCCTAAGGAAGAAATTAATAAATCTCTCAAAGAAGTATATTGACACAGAAATAGTGGGAGGAAGTGAATAGAACTAGTCAATTTCTGAAAGTAGAAATATAATTAATAAGATAATTCAAACTGAAGAATGGGGTTTGTTGTTGTTGTTGTTTTTAAAGGCACTTGATGTAAAACTTCAGATCAAAGCCACACCAACACGTAAAAGATATAGAACATAGAATCTTGACATTGAAGACATGATAATTAGATGAATACCTCAGTTTGAAAAATTGTTGGGGCTGGTGAGATGGCTCAGTGGGTAAGAGCACCCGACTGCTCTTCCGAAAGTCCAGAGTTCAAATCCCAGCAACCACATGGTGGTTCACAACCATCTGTAACAAGATCTGACACTCCCTCTTCTGGAGTGTCTGAAGACAGCTACAGCATACTTACATATAATAAATAAAGAAATCTTAAAAAAAAAAAAGAAAAATTGTTAAAGGTAAAAAAGATCCCACCCTAAAACATCCAAGAAATCTGGGCACTATTAAAGTACCAAATCTAAGAATAATATGACTAAAGGAAGAAAAAGAAACCCAGGTCAAAGGAACAAAGACACATTTCCAACAAAGTCATAGAGGAAAAATTTTCTAATGTAAAGAAGAAGATTCTCTTCAAAATACAAAAAGCATACACAACAGTAAATAAATTGGACCAGAGAAAAAATATCCTTGAGGGAAGAAAGAAAGAAAGAAAGAAAGAAAGAAAGAAAGAAAGAAAGAAAGAAAGAAAGGAAGGAAGGAAGGAAGGAAAAAGAAAGAAAGAAAGAAAGAAAGAAAGAAAGAAAGAAAGAAAGAAAGAAAGAAAGAAAGCAAGCAAGCAAGCAAGCAAGCTAGGAAAAACTAACATAAAATAATAGACCTCTAATTATACCTGACTTTCCAATGGAGACTGTAAAAGCCAAATGTTCTACAGACTCTTAGAAAATGCATATGCTAGCACAGAATTTTATACCCGCCAGAACTTCTAACACAAATGGTGGAGAATATATGATATATAATTGTGAAATCAAATTTAACCAATATCTGTGTACAAATCCAGCCTTATCTTCTGTAGAGAAGGTACTAGAAAAAAATCCAAATCAAAGAAATTAGCCATACTCAATTCGAGGCAGGAAACAAGAAATTAACAATGCCAAACTAGAGTGCGCGCGTGCGCGCGTGCGCGCACACACACACACACACACACACACACACACACACACAAACAAACATCAGGAATCATGAAACAGTGATTATACAGCTCAATGATATCTCTCAACATCATTGGTCTCAAATCCTTAATTAAAAATAAAAAACAAACAAACAAAACCAAGAAAACAAACAAACAAAAACGTGGACTAAGAGAATGCATCTTTTTTCTTCAGAGAAGAAAAAAGATTTCTCAATCAAATTGTCCTAAGAGGATGGAGTAGCCAGTATAATATCTGACTAAACATACTTCAAACTAAAACTAACCAACAAAGATAAGGAATGGCATTACCTACTCAACAAGGGAAATATTAACCAATCGGGCATTACAATTCTTAACACCTATGCACTAAATACAAGTGTACACAAGTGAATAAGGAAAGACTACTACAGTTTAAATTGTATATTGACTCTCATAGATGCATATTAAGATATATTAATACTTAGTATCACCAAGGGACTGGTCATCCAGACAAAATTTAAACAAAGAAATGCTGGAGCTAACAGAAGTAATAAACCAAAGAGTAATAACATTTATTTGTCAAAAAAGAAGAACATATCTTCTCAACAGTTCACGAGATTTTCTCCTAATCTGAGCACACACTCAGATAGAATGCAAGACTTAACAGATACAAGAAAATCAAGATAACACTCTGCTTTCTCTCTGACTACCACAAATGAAAACTTAATAACAATAGAAAAAAAACAATGCTTAAAAAGTCATAACACTAAACTATAGAACTTATAAATAAATTAAAGACTCTTTGGAAGTGATTAAAAGTGAATATACAATATAACCAAACTTATGGATTATCTGTAAGGCTTTTGTAAAAGGCTTATTATAAAAGGCATATTGTAAAAGACATATTTATAGCACTAAACACCTACATAAAATAATTGGGGAGATTTTCAGAGCATACCTACAAGCCTTAGAAGAACAATAATCACACCCCAAAAGTGATGATGGCCAGAAATAATCAAACTCAATGCTGAAATAAATAAAATACAAATAAATAACAATACAATGAATCAATGAAACAATGAGTTGACTATTGGGCAAAATAAATAAGATTGGCACACCAGTAGCTAAAGTAAATAATAGGCATAAAGAGGAAACTCAAATTGACAAAATAAAAAATGAAAAAGAAAAATACATAATAAGAGATTTTGATTTCATCTAGAGAATAAGAACATACTTGGAAACCTGTACTCCATCAAATTAGAAAATCTAAAAGTAATAGATAAATGATTTACTACTAAAGGTAAATCAAAATCTGATAAGCAATTCAAACAGAACTAGTGAAATAGGAGCACAAGAACAGCAAAAAGTACAGGATTAAGGTTGCAATGTAGAAGCTACCATCTTTCAAAGAAGAGTGAATGTCAGTATTTCCCAAAGTATTCTACAAAATAAAAACAGAGAAAACAACACAAAACAAAACCAACAAAATATTGCACAGTTTGTTTTTGAGGCCATAGTTACCCGGGTACTCTAACTACATAGAGAATTACAAACCATTATCCAATATAAACTTAGATACAAAAATTCACATTCAAATATTTATATACTAAATATACCAAAAAGATCATCTACCATGATCAAATAGGATTCATCCCAGAGAGGCAGCAATGGTTGAACATATGGAAATTTAAAAATATATTACAAGTTCATCTAATCTGGGACCTTGGGAACTCATAGAGTCTAGGCAACCAACCAGGAAACCTGTAGGAGCTGAACGTAGACCCCATTTGTAGCAAATATGCAGTTTGGTGTTCATGTAGGTCCTCTTACAAGTAGAACAGAGGTGTCTTGGTCTCAGTTCCCTGCCATTGGGTGTTTCTTCCCTCTACTTGCACTGCCTGATTGGGCCTCAATGGGAGAGGATGTGCCTAGGTAAATCTGCTGGGACTGGATGCCCCAGAGTAGGGTGATATCCAAAGGGGTTCTCCTTCTCAGAGAAGGGGAGGAGGCAAAGGAGAGAAAGATTTATGAAGGAAGAAATAGGAGAGAGAAAAATGTTGTGATCAGGACATAAAGTGAATTAAAATAAATAAATTAATAATTATTAATTAAATAAATAAAATATAATCTACCATATAAACTAACCAGAAAAATACACATGATCATCTCCATAGATGCAGAAAAGACCTTTGACAAAAATCTGACACCTGGTCGTAATAAAAGTTCTGGAGAGATTATGGAAACAAGGGATATTATTCAGCATAAAAAAGAAAATTTCCAGCATGCCCATACCAATATCCAACTTAAATGAAGAGGAAATCAAAGCAATTCCACTAAATTCAAGAAAAAAGATATGGCTGTCTACTTTCTCCATATCTATTCAATATATTACTTGAATTTTTATCTAGAGCAATAAACTCAAGGAGATCAAGGGGATACAAATTAGAAAGGAAGAAATCCAAGTGTCTTCATTTACAGGTGATATGATTCTGCACATAAATATGCCTAAATTTTTTCACTAGTAAACTCCTACAGCTGATAAAAACTTTGAGCAACATAGCTTGATTGAAAATGAACTCACAAAAATAATACCTCCTATATATAAGCCACAAGTTAACTGACAAAGCAGAAAAACAGCATCATTCACAATTACCTAAAAGGATAACAACAGGAATAGCAACAACCACTACTACCACCTTGGGATAAAGTTGGGGCTTTGGTCTATTGGTGCTTGTTTTATGTTAATCTGTGTTCCACCCCCAAAATGCATGAGAATTTGCACATCCACAAATTTGACAATGAGGGAACCCTGCCTCACTTGGTCTTGATTGGTAAATAAAGTAGTCAATGGATTGTCAGAGAGACAGAGGTTGGACTTTTAGGATTTTCATGCAAGGGATAGAGGAAGGAGTAGGGAAGGGAGAGATCTGTTATGCTGGGAGAAGAGGAGATGCCACACCTGAGGGATGCAGAACAGAGAGTATATCCTCAATGTAGGACTCAGGAGATCATGGCCAAAGAGGACTTCATGTCTGGGTCTAGGGCAGCAAAGATGGAATATAGATTTTAGTAAGTCATTACTCTGGGATATCGGAGGGGTTTAGATTAGAGGTTAGGAAGTAGCCCAGTAATTGAGCTGTTTAAGGCCTAGAAAAATATAGTCTGTGTGTATGTGTCTTTCATTCAGGAACCCAGAAATTGAGATGGGTAGTGGAGAGTACACCCCTGCCTGGATTGATTTGAGTAATTTAATTGAGTACAGTTACAGAATAAATCTAACAGAGCAAGTGAATGGTTTGTATGATAGAAAACTTTAAGATGATGAAGAAAGAAATTGGAAAAGATATCAGAAGATGGAACGACCTCCCATGTTCATGGATCAATAGGATCTAAACAGAATAACTGGATATCCTACCAAAATCAATTCACAGATTCAATATAATCCTAATCATAATTCTAACACAATTCTTCATAGCCCTCAAAAGAAATATTTTCAGTTTCATGCAGAAAGACAGAAAACCCAAGATATTGAGGAAAATATGTAATTAAAAAAAATAAGAGGAAAAAAAAATAAAACAGCTGTTAAACTTACCACAATCCCAGTTTGAAGTTGTACTACAAAGCTATAGTAATAATAATGATTATCATAATAATATACAGACATGTTGATCATTAGCATTGAATTGAAAATTCCAGCATAAATCCACACAGGTATATGCACCACAAGGTTTTAACAAAGGAGATAGAAATACATATTTGAAAAAAGGCAGCATCTTAAACAAGTGATGCTTGTCAAATTGAACCAAAGCAAGGAGAGGAGTCCAAATAAACTCATAATTATCACCCTGTAAATATCTCAAATGCATATGGTTTGAATACATCAACATAAAACCAGATACATTGACAAAGTTCAGAGCAGAGAGTGAAGGAATGACCATCCAGAGACTGCCCTACCTGGGGATCCATCCCATAAACAACCATAAAACCCAGACACTATTGTGGATGGCAACAAGAGTGTGCTGACAGGAGCCTGATACAGCTGTCTCCGGAGAGCCTCTGCCAGTGCCTAACAAATACAGAAGTGGATGCTCATAGCCATCCGCTGAATAGAGCACAGGGTCCACCATGACAGAGCTGGAAAAAAGTACCCAAGTTGCTGAAGGGGTTTGCAGCCCCATAGGAGGAACAACAATATGAACTAACCAGTATCCCCAGAGCTCCCTGAGACTAAACCATCAATCAAAGAAAACACATTGTGGGACTCATAGCTCTAGCTGCATATGTAGCAGAGGATAGCCTAGTCGGCCATCAATGGGAGGAGAGGTCTTTGGTCCGGTGAAGTTCTATGCCCCAGTATAGGGGAGTGCCAGGGCCAGGAATCGGGAGTGGGTGGGTTGGCGAGCAGTGGATAGGGTTTTTTCGGAGAGAAAACTAGGAAAGGGGATAACATTTGAAATGTAAATAAAGAAAATATCTAATTTTTTAAAAAAAAGAAAAGGGAAATGCAAATCAAAACTAATTTGTGATTTTTATCTTACACCTATCATAATTACTAAGATATAAGACACAAGTGAGAGCTCATGGTAGAGATGATGGGGGACAAGTAGAACATGATTTCATTGCTGGTGGAAGTACAAACTCTTGCAGTCATTATGGACATTAGTGTGGTAGTAACTCAGGGATATGGGAAGAGATCTCCTCAAAATCCAACTATACCACACTTTGGTGTATACTGAAAGACAATTCTATACTACCACATAGATACTTGCTCAACAGTACTTATTGTTTACTGATTCATAATAGACAGAAGTTGAAAGCAACCTAGATTCATTTCCTTTAACAAAGTAATAGGTAACAAAAATGTGATACTTTTACACGATGAAGTATTATTCAGGCATTTTTTGATTTATTAGGTATTTTCTTCATTTACATTTACAATGCTAACCCAAAAGTCCCCCATACTCTCCTCCACCCACTCCCATTTCTTGGCCCTGGCATTCCCCTGTGCTGAGGCAGATAAAGTTTGCAAGACCAATGGGCCTCTCTTTCCAATGATGGCCGACTAGGCCATCTTCTGATATATATGCAGCTAGAGACATGAGCTCTGGGGAGTACTGGTTAGTTAATATTGTTATTCAGGTATTTTAATTAAAATGAAATGATGAAATTCACAAGGAAATGGATGGAACTAGAAAAAAAATCAATATTGGTCAGTAAACCCATAAACAAAAAGACCAATACTGTATGCATTTGCTTATGTTTGGCTATTAGCTATTAAGTCCATGATAACAAGTCACAGTTAATACAATTCATAGGAGTTAAATATAAATACTAGGGAGTGATGAAGATTGGCCTTCCTTGAGAAGGGAAATGAAATAGGAATGAATGATATGGGGGGGGATTGGAATTGGAAGATCAAGTAGGAAGGGGAAAAGAAAACAGGAAAGATGGCTGAAATTAGGGCGATTAGACGGGCAGTATAGAAATCTGATAAAACAGAAGCTTCCTAAACTTTGTACATATATAAAGGCAATCTAAATTAAATTGCCAAGTAATGGGGGGGGATATAAATTGCCATTTTTTCTCACCAAATGTAGCCTCCAGTATTGACCTTGGGCTGCACCTAATCAAGTTTTTGGTAAAATGGCCCCACAAGCTTTTTCAATGGTAACGCTAGAATGTATGGTACACTGAAAACTACCAAGTGAGAAACATAAATGCACACCCTGACAAAAAAAGTTTTTATCTACAATGGTGATGTAAATGCCTATTATGTAAATCTAGCTGGCCTCAAAAATCATCTACTCCCTTCCTTCAAAGTGCCAGAATTAAAGACATACACCACCTTTCCTAGCTAAGTATGCTTTTACACAATACATTTTTTTAAATGTGATGCTTTCTCCTATTTTCCCTTACTTGTGATTCCTGTTGTTCCTTTCATTCCCATAAAAAATGCACACTAAATTAAAAAATATTTTATATAATTTTATTTGTAGTTTGGGAGGACATAGTCTAAGTAAACAGTAAAGCTGAAAAGAAAATAATAAGAAAACATTAGTAATTTTTGAGTGTTTTAGTTTAAAACACACTATGAATACTGTTACCCTGCATTTTTCCTGAAATTCTGTCTACTCCTGCTTCCACAATGTTCTCTTATTCTTGGGAGTGAGACAGTATGATGTAGAGGTCCCTCTTATGGCTGAGCACTCTGGAGCCACTTATACACTCTGATATCACTGGTGAAGGCAGAGTCTGTAATGAACAAATCTAAACTTTATGAGCTGTCTTCTAGATAAAGCTGTCTCCTAAAATACATTTAGTACCAGTAACATGAACTGCAGAAAAATTATAATTTATTATATTTTATTTTAGTTCTCAATTGCCTTATTCTGCTCTCATAAGTTTCAATGCTAACAAGTAGTTATTTACTTACCTAAAACTTATAAAAGTTTTAATATATCCTGAACTAACATTCATGAAAAAAGTGAAATATAAAGTTAAATGTAATAGATACCATGTGTATCACAAATTTTATTATCAGAGTCTAAGACAGTGATTTTCATTTTATGAATTACTATTAATACTTCCCATACAAATTTGGCCAGCATCAAATTTATAGCTTTAAAAGTATTATAAAATCAAACAAAGAACATCCTCGTGTAGAATTTCAAGCCATTTTCTCACATTCAGATTGAGTGACTAACTCTAGTTCAACATAGATAATTTCTGTAAGATCAAGGTCTTAAGATTCCTTTGAACTTTGATTTACCTGGTCAGATATTATAATGTACATTATCATCGACCCAAGGATTTTCATAACATAAATTACTACAGAGGCTTACACATAATCATGCATATAGTGTTAAGAGAACTAGGACCATGCATTGTTTGAGAAGAATATTGTTTTAATATTAAGTTCATTTCTTAGCTAAGATACCTGTCTTATTGCCATGTATAATCATGTCATTTTACATATTTCTGTTAGTTCTTAATGGACTATAGAAATCAGTCTTCCCATACAACAAAAATTCCAGTAGACAGATTCCATAGATATAGATAAGTCCAGCTTAATTAAAATTTTTGTAACAGTTTTAAACATTTATTTTTAATCAGCAGAGGACTGCCTGGTCTGTGTTCATTCAGAGATGATGTAACTAACCCTCAAGAGACTGGAGGCCCCAGGGAGTTTAGAGGTCAGGTGGGGATGGGGGTGGGACAGCCACATGGAGAAGGGGGTGAGGAGGAGGTATGGGATGTGGACCAGTCAGAGGGTGAATGGGGTGAATAAAATATGGAGTGCAAATTTAAATTCATCAGTGTTTCAGCTAACTTAGAGACCATTAGGGGTGTTTTTGTTGTTGTTGTTGTTGTTTTCAAAGTACTAGAACATGAAGTTGGAAGTAGTTAATTTTTACAGCATTACTACAAAAGACAACTAAGAGGATTCTTCTAAGGAAGAGATAAAGTTCATGAAAATACAAGCAGGGTCTTGATCCTAAGTTATGGCTGTGTAGGGCATTTGAGACATCTTTTCTACATATCATCAGTCTTATAGATAGAGCTAGATTCTGATGCTACTGCTAACATAAGATAAAACTCAGCTCAAAACTGTTATATGGTGTTGGAAGCTTCCAAATAACGATATTTTACTCTCAGGTTGTTAGAGTATTACTAATTTGCAAGCCTCTTGTATAGAGAGAACTGTTCTTTGACAGTCTTTAGCCACATAAGGCATTTTGAGTGAGAGTGATGTGACAGTAGCAATGTAAGAACATAGCTGCTGGCTTCATTTTCTTTTTCTTTTATTAGATATTTTCTTAATATACATTTCTTTTCTTTTTTAATATACATTTCAAATGCTATCCAAAAGTTCCCTATGCCCTCCCTCCACCCTGCTCCACTACCCATCCACTCCCTCTTCTTGGCCCTGGCATTCCCCTGTACTGGGGCATATAAAGTTTGCAATACCAAGGGGCCTCTCTTCCCCGTGATGGCTGACTAGGCCATCTTCTACCCTGGCGTCATTTTCAAGTGACATTGAGTATAGATACATGTTGTTCCTTTACCAGACAAAAAGAAATGTCAGCCTCTCTTAGGTGAAATCATGGAGAATAGTGAAGGTATTCAAAAATTTCATCAGCCACCCGTCTCTCACCCCCTTGGTGGTTTTAAATGAAGCGAATGCATCACAGAGTGAAATTATTTGGACAGGTGTCAGAATATCCCTAAAGGAAAAGCCCAGACTACTGTGAAGAACTCCTCAGTTACCAAAGGCATACACAGAGGTGTGCAGACAAATCCTCTTAACCAGTAATAGGATTGATTTGCGTATCCAGACAAGGGTTTGGAGATGCAGTTCTGCACAAAAACACAGGCAGAGGAGCACTTATGTGGGGCAGAATTCTGTCTCTAGGAAAGATGGAATATATTTCCCTAAAGTCAATCTGGCCTTCTCTTTAATAATTTGCTCGAAGGGAAAGAAAGTCTTTTCTGACATAAAAAATACCCGAACTCCTTGAGCTTAGGCCTTTGAAGTACAGTCTACAGCAGGGAGAAAGCACACACGCAAGAGAGTCTGAGTGAGCCTGAAAACTGGGGGGATTTCTAGCTAAGAAATCACCTTTGATTTTTGCTATATAATGCCTCGAGGTTCTTTAGTATTTTAACATACGAATGTTTTAATTTATAAAGACAGGGTAATATTTTCATTATACAAGGCCAAAATGTATTTATCCCAGAATACAAAAATAAAAACTGAATATTAATATACTCTCTTATTACTCAAAATTATATCTGTAATCATTCCTATAAAAATTTTATAATCTAAATTTATGGAGTCTTATATTAGGGTATAATATAAGGTATAAAGTGAAGTGCGTGTATTTTATTCTGATTGCTGCATACCCACGGATATGTGAGTTTCCAACAGTGTTGCTATGTAACAGTTTCCATGAACTATGTATGAGTGAATGATTACAACTGTATTTTTCCAAGGTTTTCATTGACAAGGTCTTCATCCCAGCCCAATGAATTCTAATGATGTAGTTCCAGTATTTATTTCAGTTCCTGTTATATCATAAGCAATAATAATTAAATACAATATTAAAAACATAGTTCTACTGGATCTTTCTGAACACCAATTTTCCCAACTAGTAATAATGTAGTTTGATTCCAAGTGATACGTATGATTATCTGAATATGGATAATGATTTCAACATTTTTACCAACTAAATACCTTTAATTGCATCCTTCTAAAGTACCTTGATGAATGTTGGCATTATACAGATTGAGAGATCTCTACAAAATCAAGCTGAATTCCCAAAGAGAAATACAGTCCAAACGTGATAAGTAAATACAAGAGAATTTTCCTACAAACCAAATCAACACGAAGAAAAACAAAAACCACAAATTATTTAAGATGGATGGTGTCCTGGTTTACTTCCTGTTTCTGTGGTAAACACCAACAGCAAAAATACCTTTGGAACGAAATGGGTTTATTTAGTTTTCACTTCTCTATCACAGTCAATTACAGAGAAAAGTTAAGAAAGGAACTCAAGCAAGGAAGAGACATTGAAAGGACTAAAGCAGAGACCATGGGTAAACACTTCGTACAGGATTGCTCCCCAGGCCTTACCAGTGTCCATTACCCAGCTGAGCTGCATATTCTCACTACTTCTTCTTTTTTTTTAATTAATACCTTTGTTTTGCCATATTCTTTATTAGATATTTTCATTTACATTTCAAAATGCCCTACAGACGTGCCTACTGGAAATCTACTAGAGACATCTTCTTGAGTGAGATTTCCTCTTCTAGATTACACTAGTTTATGTCAGGCTCACAAAAAGCTAACGGACACAGATGGTAAAGGAACTTAGGAAACCTAGAGGCAAGCTTGAGCCTTGAGACTGGAAGGTAGTAGTGGCACAGAGGAAGTCTGAGAAGAGTAAACAAAGGCACAGTAAAAAACATTTCTCTGTGTGTATAAAGAATTTGTCTAGGCAGATAAATTATTTCTGCATGGGAAATCTCCTGTTAATGAATAATTATAAATAATTCATACAAATATGAATCCATGTAAACTATCCTTATAGTTTTTTAAAATTTCATATATGAAGTGTTTTTATATTTTTTGCCCTTCCTTCTCTGAAATGAATTTTTCTGTGTCACTTGCACTCCTTTTGTTTACAGCCTCTAATTTTTTAATCATGATTTTTATGTATGAGTTCATCTCTTTCTCTCTGTGAGTGTGTGTGGGGTGTGTGTGTGTGTGTGTGTGTGTGTGTGTGTGTGTTTGTGTGTGTGTGTAAAAACAATCTGCTTGGTTCATTGAATGATGTCTGTGTGTGCTGACCTCTTACAATTAGGTATTTAATTGGGGGCTTGCTTCTAGAGAGAACTGCTTCTCCCTTCCATAGCAATCATTAATTTTCTGAGGGTCTTCCGGTTTGAATCTTTGTAGAAATTCCTCCTTTCACATTAGAGGAGGGAAGGCTTGAGTTTATTTGTGAGAATAGATTAATTTCTGAGAGGATTTGCACTGTGCTCCTGACATGGGCATGTCAGAGATACCAATGCCTTCAACCTGTGCGAACTGGAAGTAGCATCTTCACCCGGTATGGCTCAGAAGGATGGGAAAGACTCGCTCTAATCTACATACAAATGTTGACAATCTGTGAAAATCAACTTTTCCCAAACAGTTGGGCAGTTTGTGAAAAAATTAGCTTGACTGGTGTGTGAAAAAATTAGGTACTGCTCCTACTCCTGGATGATTGTAGCCTGAGACATCTCCACTACAGAGAACTCCTACTGAGCCTAACTAACTCCTCACCCTTGTGCTGTAGAAAACAAATGTGCTGAGGTTCCAGGGTGCTTGTGTCATTGGTGCTGTTCTGTTAGAGTTAGTTAGTGGAAACTCCCGATCCTGGTTCTGAAAATACCTGACAGCTGCAAGAGGAACAGTTAGGATTTTAGTTTTATGCACACTGGAATTCCAAAGTGACTGGTTACAACATATCTTCACATTTAAGCTGTCATCAGTTAGGATTTTCCAGAAATATATTCATTGTGGGTATTGTTACTGTTTCGGGGAAATAAAAACTATCTCAATCTGAAAATAGCAAGCTCACCTCTATAAATCAAAGTTTATCTTACACCACACCCAGTATCATTGTTTTCTCCATTTAAAGTTCTTTTTAAATTATAGATACTATTATTAAAGAGAAGACCCCTTTAAACGTGTTAGTTTACAAAATACTTAAAATCAATAATATTTCCTTATATCCCCACATTGTACTCAATTTAATGACTGAAGTTACCAGAATTTACAGCACATAGAATTTATGCTCCTAAAAGTCACCTTTATCAAAAGGCCTTACTTGTTTTTATTTTAAAGATTTAGTCTGATTGATTTATATCATGTAAATACTGATTTCTGAACATTATCTCTTGAAAATGAAGTATTAATTTGTAAAATTATGAATCAAAATTGCCTATAAAGATTATTTTTACAGCTCTTATTGAATCTTGAAATAGCTTTCTCTTTTCTTTTTTTAACAATAGCTAGTATTTTGGAAGGAAATAGTTATGTGCTCATGAAAATTACCTGTATATTTCTAATTTGATGTTCACTTTTCAGATTGTATTTTATTATTTTAATTACATTTCTCCCTTTCCTTTCCACCTTCCAAACTCTCCAGTATGACCTCCATCTCTTTCAGCATCCTGGCCTTTTAATTTCATGAACTATTATTGGATACATATATTTTATATTTACATACTGTTTTTTACATAAACTTTTGAGTCTATATAATTCTACTTGGATGTTTACAGGGCTGACCATGTGTCCCTGGAAAACCAGTTGATATGCTCTTCTCTGGGAAAGACCATTTCTCTTGTTCCAGGTCTCCTCAGCTGCCTATTGCTCTTTGTGTAGGTTTGATGCCCTATGTGCTTGCTCACCCTGTGTATTTTTCCAGGTTCATTGGGGCTGTCCTCGTTCAGTTCACATTTGAGTGGACATGGTGATAAGAGTGTAGTGTGATATGGTGTACCTTCTGTTCTTACTAGGAGGCATAATCCTACAGCCAACTCTCAAATTCTCTCTTATAATCTTTTAGTTCCATCATCTGCAATATTCCCTGAGCCTTAACTACAGTAATGATTTCTAGATTAATTCATTGCAGCTAGGCTCCACAATTTTGCATTTTGATTGGTTGTGGCTTTGTGTAATGGTCCCCATCTCTTTAGTAAAGAAGTCCTTTGATGAGGAGTAAAAACAAAACTTATATGTAGGTCTAATAATAAATGTTTAGAGATTATTGCTATTACACTGATTTAGTATAAGTCTTTGTAGATTCTCCTCCAATAACCATGACTTAACTAGCAATGAATTATTAGCTAGATTTTTGACAGAACTTATACACATACAAAGGCCACTGCTACCTGCTTGCAAGGATCTTGTTTTCCCTGATCCTTAAAAATCCCACCTCCAAAAGCATTTGGTGCTCACCAAATTGAATTATGCTCTTTGACTCCTTTAGTTTAAACTTTGCTTTAGCCTTCTCCACACTGAATAGTAGCCATAGAATTATGTTGTTTTCCCTTATCTGCTTGCAAGAAATTATGTCTTAAATTATACATAGTTTTTCTGTTAAGTCATAAATAACATATGTAATTGGAAAGAAACATTTTGTCGTTGAACTGTTTCTATGCATTTATTCTCAAGAGCTACTTTGTTTATTCCATTATTGTTGTTTATTTGATGACAGTGGTTTATAACTTAAAAAACTAAGACTTTTTTAGAGGTTTGTTTTTGTTCATGATACACATTTTTAGAATTCTGGATTTTAGTGAAAACTTTTAATCATCTAATTGCACTAGTTTCTTTTGTAAAGAGCAGCATTTTCTTTTTGTCTTATAAACAAAAATGTTTAGCCATATACATTTTTACACTTGAAATTTTTTCAAAATTTATAGCATTAATAGTATAATAAAATATATAATTTTTCTCACAATATATAGGGTGTATTATATTCAAAGTGAGATTCTATCCCTTAAGACAATTGTGCTTAAATGCTTATTCTATTTCACACCTAGCCTACAACTTTACTGAATTTTATATGACTGTGTTTTGTAACAAATGAGACCATTCATATTTTCCCTCTCCATACATATACAACAAGGTTTAAATTTTTAAACCCACCTTGAGTCCTCTGCTGGTGACAGCAGAATTAGTGAGGATAGCCAAGTCCAAGAATGATTGCTTAGGACTATCATCTCACAAAGAATACTGCAGTCAGAAATCTATCAACTTCTGACATTGTTATTACTTCCCAGAATAGTACCCTGATCCTGATTATATATACACACACACACACACACACACACACACACACACACACATACATACATACAAACATACATACATAAATACATATACCCATATACATATACACATATTGCAACATAAGAATATGTGTTTAATTGGAGCAATATTTAAAGTATACTCAAGACCACTTGTGAACACAGATAATCCTAAAACCTCCTATGTACCCCCTCATTCTTCAGAAACACCACCACCTCATTTTCTCCAACCATTGCCAAGTTCTCGATTCTTCTTTGCCTTCATCATTCACAAACCTTACAGTTTCTTCTGCATTTTCATGCCTTCCTCTCCCTAAACTTCACACTTCTATTTCGGTAGATTAATTTAATCACAGTTAATGTCTGATTGTTTCCTTTAAACATTTCTTGGATTTCCTACTCTATAAATTAAATGTATTTGAAAATAACATGGATTAAAATTATTGGCAAGGCATAATAATCCTTGTTCAAATGATTCCCTACACTTTCTAAATTTAACTCCAAAATCCACTTACTCTTTGATATGTCAAACTATACAAGTTATTTGGAATTGCCCTACTCAATCGGCTTTAAACATCTTTCTCTTCTTACTTTGATATTGAGTACATTAACTCCATTAAAAATAAACACAGGAAACTGATTTTGCCTAGTTTTAAAATTTGGCAAAGAAATTATTATTCAGGAGAAATCATGCAACCACTGTTGATAGTTTAATCTCCTGAATGTATAATGCATGTTTGGGATTAGCATAACAATGTTAGCTAAGGGCAGTTTAGCATAGGAGTTTTCATGTTTTAGTCATTTATTTGAATACAAATCAGATCTCCAGTGAGGTATCTTTCAGCACTACCAGAAAACTATCTGAACACAATAAAAAATAAAAATAAAATAAAATAAACCCTTTCTCTTTTCTGGCAGTCTTACTAAAATTCGCATAGATAATACCACCTTTTGTTGAAGTATTGACAATCCTCAAATTCAAGTGTCTATAAATAGTATAAATGCTTCTCACTGTTTACTTTCTAATAGAAGGCTTTAGCTTAGTTGACTTCTTTAAAGGACTTAAATCTTAATCATAAATCACATGGGATATAACAGTCATGGTGACAAAATACTTACCTGTAAGTTTTCAGTGCCAAGAATGTGATAACTAACATTTCATCTACAACCCAATGTCTCTATGCTATTTTAAAGCAACAACATCTTTCTTTTTCAGAACATGGATATAAATACAACATAGCAACACCTGGCTACTTTTAATCTAGTTAGAGTGACATGCAAAACTAATAGAACTTGATAACAGGATTTATTTTGGGTCAGCAGGTAGAACTTTGCAAAGGTCGTTCCATAGAGAAAACTAAGCCTGAGCATCAAAACCTAAAGGCTGGACACAAACCAAACCCAGGTTTTTTTTTCTTTCTTTCTAGTCTTGCCTATTGAAGGCTACTCAAGGGAATGTCCCTGTGAACATTCCAAGATAATGCTGAGAATATGAAAATAATACAAAAATCAGTCAAAAATGTGTTCTAATATATTGATATAATCATTCATTTGTAAATGTCTATTGATTATTTTTGTCAGCATATGTTTTCTGTAGATCTATAAAGAGATAAAAGGGATAGTGTCTTTTATCTGAAGTTTATGGGCGGTAAAAAATTTTCTGAGTTATTTCTGTTGCAAAAGCTGCAGGTTTCCTTTTAAACTGTTGAAATGCCAAAGCAAATGACGCTATGTACCCAGGTAGCAGGAAGGGCGAAACCCAATGCTTGGCATCTGAAGTAGACATTTTTTCTGTTTAAATTAAATTTCAAATTTCCATGCAACTATTTGCTAATTTAAGTTTACTTTTACCAGAGATTTGTGCTGAAAATTATCTGTTTAGTATATATAGGTAACATTGCTGTCAGATTTTCAATTACACTGAGAGAAATGTTACAAAAATTTGTGGGAGAGTTGTGATCCCTCAGCCACTCAGTGTGAATGAACAGCATGGACTGCCGCTCTGATGGAATGTGTAGAAATTAGCCTGCAACATGAATGTTTGATGGTTTATTAAAGATGCTATTTAGGGAAAAAGCTTTGACCACTCACTGTTTCTTATGGAATCATTTAAATATCTGAAACAAACCCAAAGCGCCAGTTAAAGAAAATGCAACCACATTGTTTGCTCTAAATCTATTGTTTTAGATACAAGCTGACCAAGTGTAAAGTTTTGAGTGACTGAAAAAATTGAAAATTTGAAACAGATCATTATAGTATGCGTTTTAACATAAAGACTAATGCTTCAGACTTTAATTTCATTACTTGCTTCACAATGACTCACACAAAGACACAAGATGCACACTATAATTATATGTCATGCAATTGCATATCTATATGTAATTCATACACATGTTAATGTATATTTTAAATATATGAGTAGAAATAATAATTCAATAAACACTTTAGCATAAATCTAACATTGTCTCATCTAGTACTTCTATTAGAACACAATGATTTATAAAATTTTGGTGTCATCATTTAATAGGCAATATTACCAAAAAATAAATGAGATTCTGGAGAGAGAAGTAATTTGTCTTTAGGTATAGAATTATAAAGGCAAAGGTTCTTCATCATTAGAGAAGTACTATTGTCCCTCATTTACGCTAAACATCCTGTAACATGAAACCTACCCATTTTATGTGCAATACACTTGTATTTTAGTGATACAGATATTTATATAAGAAGAATTTATTACATATATTTCATCTGTATGTTATACCGTGATTTAGTCCAAGTTATTAAGAAGCAATTTGCATTGTGATAAAAGACTAATAAGCTTATTTTTGAATTGCTTTCTGAATATTTCTTTGAATTTTGGTTCAATTCTCATCCTCCTCAGACTTGGTTTATAAAGCAGTGTTATTCCCTTCTTGTTCCTTGTCAATATCTGGGGTGTTCTTTAAAGTCTCTTGGCTTATGACTTTGTTTTCTCTGTCCTTTACAACTCTCAGTATATGACATTTTGATTTCAACTGTTGGTCCCTTCATTTAAAATGTAATGTGTTAATATACAATCCTGCAAACATATAAATCACAGATATAGCTACTTATGTCACATCTCAAAACAAAATATGTAGTGGAAACTTTATCTTCCCATAACAACAGAATAATGCAGCTACTTTTCATCTTTCTTCACTTTATTTCCTCCATGTATCTTTCATATGTACTATTTACAAAAGTAACCACATGCCTGAGAGCCTTTCCTCTGAAGAAGTTGCTCTTTCAATGTCAAGAATAAAAAGATTTTCAACTGGTTAGTTACTACTTGCTAATGTGAGAAAATGAAAGGGATAGTTACTTTTCTCTTCACTTACTATTGTTAATATTTGTCTCCATATTCTTTCTGTTCTCCAGCATCCCTACTTTCTACTTAGTTTTGTCTTAACTGGTTTCACTACTAAAAATAAATTACACATGCAAAATATACAAGTCTTAATGACAGTAATTTTATATATATATATGTGTGTGTGTGTGTGTGTGTGTATAATTTATATATTTATATATAATTTGTATATAATGAATTATATATAGAAAATACAATTGTTGAATGTAATATATTTCATACATACCTTAGACTTATGTAAAATTTTCTTGTAAGAATTTTTGAGGAAAGAGAAGTTAAGAATAGCAAAAGTCAAATATCTCGTTTTCACATACTGGCAGTTGCATATTACATTAGTGAGGTTCAATTAAGTTGTACCTCTCACTACTTATCCATGAATTCTCATAATAATAAATACCAACATGTGCCACTCATGTAGCAATTTGGAGAATGATTAATGTAAAGACTTTGGAATAGTGATGAGTACACATAGAATTTTTATTTCGATGGCATTCATTTACTCGTTTTTAACATATTGCATCGTGTGTAATACATGGTCAACTAAAAATCAGCATTTATAATCAACATTTTCCTCATTTTTTTCAGGATATTTTACTCATATGAGATGAGAAAAAATAATGATTAACTCCACCTGACCGAGAAAGCAGAACAGAGCAGTCACTGTCATGGATATCTCATCTTTCAACAGCATTTCTTATTTTCTTGCTATATTGTCTGCAAACCTTACTCCCCTGCACACCCTTGGAGACTCAAATAAGGATGTGCCGCAAAAGTAATGCGCACTCAGCATGCGTGCATACACAGATGTTCCAGCTGTGTTGATGGTAGCAACCATATGTTGTCTGTTTCACAGGGGATGTTCAAGCCTGCTCATCTTTGCACAGTAGGAGTAATTGGGTTCAGTGGGAAGCATGGCTTTCTGTGATGGTGCAACTTTTCAGGTGAGAATGCAAATGAGCTATAAATAAAAGGAAATCACTGAAGTTGATGGCAAGAAATGGTATAGGAGTAAAAGGATCACTAATTGCACTCAGAATGTGTGACAAGAAACAATCAGATGTAAGCTATTTAAGGCATATAGAAGAAATAAAACACACCAACACAAACTAAAGAAAATATTCAACTTACTTCAGATAAACATGGACTTATATGGAAGGATTTGTAAAATGAAAAAATATTAAAACATAAATACAATTATAGGATAACATTAGGCACAATTGGAATTTGTAAGGGGCTGGGGGTGGATATGGATTTCAATTTATTACTATCTGCATAGGAATTCAAAGAGTTCGGGGATTAAGGAAAAAAAGAATTAAATAGCATTTTGAGGCTCAGATGAGAACAGAGGGATACTTGCTGATATGCACTGACTTCCTCGACTGCAGCTGAATATTCCAAAGGAAACCTTTACCAAGAACCATTACACTGTAATTTATGCATAACTTTTCAATTGCTCAGTTGTCAGAGGTATCTCAAAAATTTGGATTTCTCAATGTAGATGTAGCACATTAATTCTATGATTTATTTGAAATGTGCTTCTAAAAGAACTGACCAGATTTATAATGCAAATAGAGAATTATTTAGATTCCCAGAACCTATGTCTAGTCACCATACCTGCATCTTTCCAGGCTGAGCATTACTTAAGGATATTTATAAAGCAAAACACATCCTTATATCTGCAAAAACTGCCTGTTTCCTTTTTTATCATTTTTCTTGAGAAGCCTTTTCAATTTTTCCTTATGCTTTTTTCAACTAGTTTCAAAAAATACAATAATATTAAAAGTTCCATGTCTGCTGGAAGTCTAACATATGCATATGTGAATATGTAAAATGTTAATTTACTATACTTTAAAATATAAAAATGACCTCTCATATAAAATTGAACACATTACATTGGTTCTCAACTACTCCTGACAGTAGCACTATTAATAATGTGATAAGCTCATTATTTATTGATTTGCTTATAGGACAAAATTATTTAACAGGTCATTTCTCCCTTTTTACCCTGAATGGCTCCAGTGTGCTTCTGCAGGATGTGAGAGATATGAATTCACTGTGTGGACTAACACAGAGAAATTGTGTATTTGTTTACTTTTATTTAGACACAGGATGCCTGAAATCTCGAAAGGATGTTATGTAGTTGGTTTAAATGGCATCAAATTAATATGTATTTTGTGTCCAGAGAAATATATGTACATTTGCAACCTTTGGAAACATATATGAAATGTGTGCATTTATATTCATAGATAATATTTTCTTTGAATAGAACGACAACAAATATTTGGACATGGATTATAGATGCTTTCCCAGAATGATACTAAGGTTAATTAGCTATGTCAGAAAACACATACATCATTCAATAAAATTGCACTGCTCTTGGTTATTGGAAACAATCAGTCACCAGGTGACTTCTCCCTTATCATCCTTAGTAGGCTCAGTGCGATCTGAGGGATGTAAGGGGTGTGAATGAAGACCAGGTAGACTAAAACAAAGAAATAAAGTATTGTCTCAATAAATCACAGGTATGATGGAATGGCACCATGATTCAGGCGCTTCTCTGCCTATTCTACTGTATTTGATCAACCCGAAAGTGCCACCATTCACTTTGAGCCTCCTACAGCGCCTTTGAATTTTTTTTTCTCTCATTTTTGACTTCATAGAAATTAAGAGGTAAGCCAATGTGCTTCCAAGCAGGATATTTGTGTTTGTTTGCGGATAGGAAAATAATGGTGTGTCAACGGTCTGATAAGTACAGGTCATCCATTACGGTCCCGCTACAGCCTGAGTCCATTAGCGCCAGGGTATGACTGCAGGGCAAGGCTGTTTCATCTTCTAGAGGCCATGGGTCACATACCCTTGACCTTTGAGAAAGTCGCTTTGAAGAAAGGGTGGAAGTGCTTGGAGAAAGGTTATATTTGCAAGCCAAATTTGACCAATTAGTGGGACACAGTGCTAAGCTTAACGAACAATTATAAAAATAGACGGTCTTGCCCATCCCTAAAATCCTTCTAAAAAATAGAGTAAACGAAAGTCATGAGAAAGTGAATGCCCAAAGATCAAAGTGTACTTCGCTGTAATTTTAAGAGAACTAAGAAAAAGGGAGAGACAGTATTCTCTATGGTGCTAGTGGGCTCCTAGCATTTGCTATCTTGATTCTTTAGGCTTAAAAATGTTAAATCTATAAACAATAATTTTTTTCTTTGTTTTCTATTCGGTTCTTTCCTAAGAATCTGTAACACAATCACAAAGGAACTCACACAATATGTACTCACTGATAAATGGATATTACCCAAAACTTAGGATACCCAAGATATAAGATACAATTTGCTAAACACATGAAACTCAAGAAGAATGAAGACTGAAGTGTGGACCCTATGCCCCTCCTTAGAATTGGGAACAAACACCCATGGAAGGAGTTACAGAGACAAAGTTTGGAGCTGTGACAAAAGGATGGACCATCTAGAGACTGCCATATCCAGGGATCCACCCCATAATCAGCTTCCAAACGCTGACACCATTGCATACACTAGCAAGATTTTGCTGAAAGGACCCAGATATAGCTGTCACTTGTGAGACTATGCCGGGGCCTAGCAAACACAGAAGTGGAGGCTCACAGTCAACTAGTGGATGGATTACAGGGCTCCCAAGGGAGGAGCTAGAGAAAGTACCCAAGGAGCTAAAGGGGTCTGCAACCCTATAGGTGGAACAACAATATGAACTAACCAGTACCCCGGAGCTCTTGACTCTAGCTACATATGTATCAAAAGATGGCCTAGTCGGCCATCACTGGAAAGAGAGGCCCATTGGACACCCAAACTTTTATGCCAAAAAAAAAAAAAAAAAAAAAAAAAAAGGGAACGGGTGGGTAGGGAAGTGGGGGGGGGGTATGGGGGACTCTTGGGATAGCATTGGAAATGTAATTGAGGAAAATATGTAATAAAAAATATTTAAAAAAAAGAAGAAGATAGGGATGGAAATTTTTGTGATAGCAGTCTTGCTTTCCGGAGAGGTGATGTCTTATAGCAAGGTATATTAGTAAGTACATCCACATTCATCCAAATACGGCAGTCTGGTGTGGATCTTCTTGTGATGTGCTCAGCATCAATTATTCACAGTGAGTCAGTTCTGGAACACAAAGGCTGTTACATGACTCTGATACTGTCTAACCTACCAAGTATTCCCCAACTCCTCCATCACTTGAGCATCTCTTGCTGCTATTGAACATGATACTTCCTGCCTTTATGGTCTAGCGATTGGTCAGTTTCAAGTATTAAAATACCTTGTCAGAAGCTATCATCTTTTCTTGAGGTTTGGTGATAGTCAGGGCTTCTGCACTGAATGAACCATCTTCTCACCCAATGTTGTCATATTGAGTCTGCTCTGAGGCAAGCATAAATGAACACTGCTTTATATTTTCATTTTAAAAGGAAAGTTTGCAACAGATCCTTTATGACCTGGACATAGTTATTGTTTTATTTCCACTGTTTTTATATTATGAAATTTAGTGAGCCAGCTGGCTTCATTAGTCAATGAAAATAGAGAAAAATTAAAAGAGGTTGCTGAAGATTGAAAATGTTTTTCAAGCCGGGCATGGTGGCGCACGCCTTTAATCCCAGCACTCGGGAGGCAGAGGCAGGCAGATTTCTGAGTTCGAGGCCAGCCTGGTCTACAAAGTGAGTTCCAGGACAGACAGGGCTATACAGAGAAAACCTGTCTCAAAAAACCAAAAAAAAAAAAAAAAACAAAACAAAAAACAAAAAACATTGTTTTTCAGGAACACACCTAACCTACTCAAGCAGTATTTGCATGGTCATTGTGTATATGCAGTTAATACTTTATTTAATAATGCACTTGCTCCCTAGATCATAAGTAAAACCAAACAATTGTGTGGAAACTATTTTAAAAATTCAAATTTTAATTAAAAACATAGTATCTATTCCTTTGCTTTATCTTTAACACGTGTGGTCACTTTAATAGGTTTGCCCCTCCCCCGTATATTCATGTGAATAAATTCTTGGCCTCTGAGGAATGTACTATTAGGAGATGTGTCCTTGTTGTAGCAAGTATGAAATCCAGTCTCCTGCTGATCAAGATATTAGACCATGCCTGCCTGTACACTACTGTTCTTCTCACCATGATAATGGGCTGAGCCTCTGAAACACTAAGACAGCCCCAATTAAATGTTGTTTTTTTTTCTTTTAACAATATTTACTTTGGAAATGGAAGTCCAAACTAAGGCAACATGTGATATGTATACAAAGCTATCAAGAATAATAATCTCAGGTACTTCTCTGCCATTCGGTATTCCTCAGGTGAGAATTCTTTCTTCAGCTCTGAGTCCCATTTTTAATGGAGTTATTTGATTTTCTAGAGTCCACCTTCTTGAGTTCTTTATATATATTGGATATTAGTCCCATATCTGATTTAGGATAGGTAAAGATCCTTTCCCAATCTGTTGGTGGTCTTATTGTCTTGTTGAAGGTGTCTTTTGTCTTTTGTAAGAAGGACACATGCTCCACTATGTTCATAGCAGCCTTATTTATAATATCCAGAAGCTGGAAAGAACCCAGATGCGCCTCAACAGAGGAATGGATACAGAAAATGTGGTACATTTACACAATGGAGTACTAATCAGCTATTAAAAAGAATGAATTTATGAAATTCCTAGGCAAATGGATGGACCTGGAGGGCATCATCCTAAGTGAGGTAACCCAATCACAAAGGAACTCACACAATATGTGCTCACTGATAAGTGGATATTAGCCCAGAAACTTAGGATACCCAAGATATAAGATACAATTTGCTAAACGCATGAAACTCAAGAAGAACGAAGACCAAAGTGTGGACACTTTGCCCCTTCTTAGAATTGGGAACAAAACACCCATGGAAGGAGTTACAGAGACAATGTTTGGAGCCGTGATGAAAGCATGGACCAGCTAGAGACTGCCATATCCGGATATCCATCCCATCATCAACTTCCAAACACTGACACCATTGCACACACTAGCATGATTTTGCTGAAAGGACCCAGATAGAGCTCTCTCTTATGAGACTATTCAGGGGCCTAGCAAACACAGAAGTGGATGCTCACAGTCAGCTATTGGATGGATCACAGGGCCCCCAATGATGGAGCTAGAGAAAGTACCCAAGGAGCTAAAGGGATCTGCAACCTTATAGGTGGAACAACATTATGAACTAACCCGTAGCCCTGAGCTCTTGACTCTAGCTGCATATGTATCAAAAGATGGCCTAGTTGGCCATCACTGGAAAGAGAGGCCCAATGGACTGGCAAACTTTATATGCCCCAGTACAGGGGAATGCCAGGGCCAAAAAGTGGGAGTGGGTGGGTAGGGGAGTGGGGGGAGAGGGTATGGGGGACTTTTGGGATAACATTGGAAATGTAAATGAGAAAAATACCTAATTAAAAAAAAAGAATAATAATCTCCTATAAACCCAGGGCAAAAAGAAAGAACAGAATTAAGTAATTCTCTTTTACTGTCGTTTCTTCATGGGTTATGTTTTTCTTCTAGTAAACAATATAATAGTAAAGTCAATTTTAATTTATGATACCCATGTTTTTTATTACATATTTATATGCACACTTGATATACTAAATATACTTCTTAAATGGTTAAAGTAGTATATATTATTGAAGATAAAGGCAAATGATTTCTCAATGTGCAAGATCATTGTGTAGTTTTTCAAGTCTACTGAAATTTTCGTGTATCTCTTTACTTCGGTATAACTGTCACCATGTATTCAAACAACTATTTATTTGACTACTCAATATTTGTAAATGTATATTTTTGTTATTTTTAAAGTTATCTTAGTTAGGGTTTCTATTCCTGCACAATCATCATAACCAAGAAGCAATTTGGGGAAGAAAGGGTTTATTCAGCTCACACTTCCATACTGCTGTTCATCACCAAGGAAGTCAGGACTGGAGCTCAAGCAGGTCAGGAAGCAGGAGCTGATGCAGAGGCCATGGAGGGATGTTCTTTACTGGCTTGCTTCCCCTGGCTTGCTCAGCCTGCTCCCTTTTAGAACCAAGACTACCAGCCCAGAGATGGCATCACCCACAAGGGGCCTTTCCCCCTTGATCACTAATTGAGAAAATGCCTTACAGTTGGATCTCATGGAGGCATTTCCTCAACTCAATCTCCTTTCTCTGTGATAACTCCAGCTGTGTCAAGTTGATACAAAACTAGCCAGTACAAAAGTTATGTTATAAAAAGTCTATATAGCTATAAATGCTGCTTTCTACATTTCTCGATAGACGGGGAAGGTTTTAATGTTTTGTGTTTCTTTAATTGGGTATACACTGCTATGTCAATGTGTTCTTATATTAGAACCTTACTGATGACAAAACCCTTAATCTACTAACATGTAAACCTTAAAGAGTGGCAGATATTTTTATATCCTCAACCAATTTCTTAATACACATTATCTCCACTCTTAGATGCAATCAAGTTACCTTGTTTGTTGATGATTTAGAGAAAGAAAAAATGGTATGAAATTTATTTTTAAATTTATCTGGCTAATGATGCCATTGAGAATTATTGTTCTTTCTCCCTTGTGTCATTTCCTCCTCTGAATTTCCCACCGCTCAGGATCCATTCCTTTTTGACAATAACTGTTCTAATATCTTAAAACATATGTCCTTCCATAAACACTCACAGAGTACCATGGACACCTGTCATCTGAAATCACATTAAAAACTCTGTAAACTTTATGAACCCTATGCAAACAAACAAAAGCATCTTATATCTTATTCTTGGTTGTAAGAATTGCTGAGGAAGCAGAATGCTTGGTGTCCCTAACTTAAGCAGTGAAATTTTAAGGTCAGAAGCAATGTTAATTTGTGGTAAGGCAGCACATATTAATAAAAATATTTATTACTGTTAATTTTTATTTCATTAATTAAAAAAGAATGTCAATATGGATGGTTCTTACATTTAAGGGGAATTTGGATTAAACAAATAGAATCAAAAATGACATAAAATATCTTAAAGAAATAACTAGTGTACATTTCAGTCTTCTGTTTTATGTTTGTAGAAGTTATAACACGATAAAAAATATAATCCAAAATATTGCTATTTCTCTAAAGCTCTAAGTTTAATCTCTCTCAAAAATCAAAAAAAAAAAAAAAAAACCACAAGACTTCTTTTCACTAAGTTATATGTGATCACAGACTTGAATTTGAAAATATCAGTGAGTGCATGATATAGCATTTTGGATAACAGAAAAATCTCTTAAGTGAATATAGAAGCATTGAGTTTGTTTCTTACCCTGTGTGTCTGCAAGTCTACAATTTTTAAATAGTTTTAGTTTGAAGGTCCCAAATTCAGTACAGCCCGAAAAAAACATTACAGATAAAAAAGGCCTTTTTTTTTCATTCTTATCATTTAGCTTCCCATGAAATCTCTAATCAAATTGTTATATTTAATAATATATTCTCTGTTGCCATTTCTAGTCTATGTTAAGAATTCAATTTCTTATATATTTAAAGCAACAAAAATATTTATTTGAAGTAGTGCATTTACCACTAAAGACCTGAATGTGTACTTTAAAAGTTGTCTATCAACATTTAAAGCTTTCAATGAGGATATTTTTAATAATCAATTACAAATTGTTAAAGCAGTGCACTTAAGCATTTTCAGTTGTTTTAAAATATTATTTAAGATATGCTCAAATATTAGATATTATACTAAACTTAAGAAATACAAGTAAAATTTTAATAAAATTTTTAATTCTAAAAAGTATCCTGAATGAAACAGAGATCAGACTTTTGGAAAAATGGGCTCTATAGAATAAATGAAAGAAGTCCTCAGGAAATATATAGGTCTCCCATGCTCATGGATCAGCAGGATTAACACAGTAGAAATGGCCATCTTAAAAAACACAATCCACAGATTCAATAGAATCCTCAGCAACAACCTAGCTCAATTATTCACAGACGTAGGAAGAAAAAGTCTAAAATTTATCTGGAATAATAAAAAAACAGAATAGCTAAAACTATTCTCAACAATAAAAGTACTTCTGGGGGAATCACCATCCTTGACCTCAAGCTATCTTACAGAGCAATAGTGATAAAAGCCAAATGGTATTGGTACAGAGACAGAAAATTTGATCAATGGAATAGAATTGACGACTCAGAAATAAACCCACACACCTATTGACACTTGGTCTTTGACAAAGAAGCCAAAACCATCAGTGGAAAAAGAAAGCTTCACCAACAAATGGGGCTATTCTAACTGACAGTCTGCATGTAGAAGAATGCAAATTAATCCATATTGATCTCCTTATACAATGATGAAGTTCAAGTGGATCAAGAACCTCCACATAAATCCAAATAAAATTAATCTAATAGAAGAGAAAGTGGGAAATAGCATGGAAGACATTGGGGGAGGGGAAAATTTTCTGAACAGAACACTAATGGCTCAGGCTCAATAGTTGACAAATGGAACCTCATGAATTAGAAAAGCTTCTATAAGGCAAAGACATTGTCAATAAAAAAAATGGCAACCTACAGATTCAGAAAAGTTCTTTACTAACCCTATATCTGTTAGAGGGCTAATATCCACTATATAAAAAGAACTCAAGAAGTTAGACTCCAGAAAACCTAACAACCCAATTAAAAAATGGGGTACAGAGGTAAATAGAGAATTCTCAACTGAAGAATGACTAATGGTCCAGTAGCACCTAAGGAAATGTTCAACATCCTTAGTCTTCAGGGAAATGCAAATCAAAACAATCCCAAGATTCCACCTCACACCCATTAGAAAGGCTAAGATAAAAAACTCAGGTAGCAGCAGATGCTGGCAAAGATATGAAGAAAGAGAAACGCTCCTCCATTGCTGGTGGATTGTAAGCTGGTAAAACCACTCTGGAAATCAACCTGATGGTTCAACAGAAAATTGGAAATGGTTCTACCTGAGACCCAACTATACCATTCTTGGGCATATACCCAAGATGCACTACCATGTCACAAGGACACATGTTCCACTATGTTCATAGCAGGCTTATTCATAATATCCAGAAGCTGAAAACAACCCAGATGACCCTCAACTGAATAATGGATACAGAATGGTGGTGCATTTACTCAATGACATACTACTCAGCTATTAAAAGCAGGAATATAATGAATTTTGCAAGAAAATGGATGAAACTAGAAAATATAATCTTAATAAAGTAAAGCATACCCAAAAGGACATACATGTTATATGCTCACTGATAAGTGAATATTAACTAAAATTTCATAATACCCATGGTACAATTCACAGACCATAGGAAGCTTAACAAGAAGGAAGGCCCAAATGTGGATACTTCAATCCCACTTACAAGGGAGAACAAAATAACGATGGGAGGCAGAGAGAGGGAGAGACCTGGGTAGGAGAGGGGAGAGGGAAGGAGAATAGAGGTCCAGGATGAAGTATGGTGGTGGGGGTGTGGGGGCAGGTGAGAAACCCAGAATGCCAAGAGAATGAATCGAAATATGCAGCAGTGTGAGGTGGTAGACAGAAGGAACCATTAGAAATTCCCACACACCAGGGAGGTGAGGGGTTCCCAGGATTCAATGTGGATGGTATTAGCTTTAATGCTCAACAGTGACGAGGTGGAACCTGAAGAGTCCATCTCCAGTAGATATACAATGCCTCCAGTTGAGGGATAGGGGCCACTCATGCATCTCAAAATATTTGACACAGAATTGTTCTTAAAGGAAATGCAGAAGAAAAAAAAATAAAATAAAAGGAGCAGAGACTGAAGGAAAGGCCATCCCGAGACTGCCCCAACTTGGGATCCATCCCATGAGCAGACACCAAACCTTGAAACTATTGTTGATGCCAAAATGTGCTTGCAGACAGGAGCATGGCACAGCTGTCTTCTGAGAGGCTCTACCAGAACCTAAGATTGATGCACATACTTGCAGCCAACCATTAGAGTGAGACTGGGTACCTCTATGAAAGAGTTAGGTGAAAGACTGATGGAGCTGAAGAGGATTGCAACCCCATAGGAAGAACAACACTATCAACTGAAAAGACCCCTCAGAACTCCCAGAGGCTAAGCCACCAACCAGAAAGAACACATGGGCTGGTCCATGCCCCACTGCTATATATGTAGCAGAGGACTGCCTTGTCTGGTCTCAGTGGGAGTAGATGAGTTTGGTCCTCTGGAGGCTTGACTCCCAGAGAAGGGGGATGCTAGTGGTGTTAAGTGGAAGTGAGTGTGTGGGTGGATGGTTGGGGAAGCACCCTCTTAAATGCAAAGGGGAGGAGGGATGTGGTGGGGTTCTCATGTAGGTCAGAGTGTTAAGGAAGACAATATTTGAAATGTAAATAAAATTAATAATAATAATAATAATGATGATGATGATGATGATGATGATGATGATGATGAAATTATCTGTTTTCACCATTTCCAAGTGCCACTTTACATGGATACAAAACTTAACTGGGAAATAAATATTCAGTCTCCCTACAGAATTTGGAGACAAGACTTCTTTAATGTTACTATATTAATAGTAATTTAAACATGTAGGATTATATTTAAAATGAAATACAAATCAAAAGGTTTAATCTAAGTGGCTGCAAAATGAAAATACTAATCCTGAAAAAAAAAATGTTAGTAGGTTACATTCTGGGTGTGACTGATAACTTTAATTGCAGAGTAATTTGATTATTGCTGATTTTGTAATATTTTTTACTTTGTTTCTACACTGTGCAAATTTGTTTTCAAAGTGTAACCTATTCTTTATGATGTTCTCCAAAGCCTTTACTTATCCATAAGAAGTATAAAACGCTAACACTTCTTCTTGAAGAGTCTAGATATTTTTTAACACTTTAATTCCTGGAGGAAGCTACTGATACTGGATAGACTCACAAAGAATTTAAAATAAGATAAAACAATCACAGGATTACAACATAGGATTAAAATATTAATGAGTAACTTTTCAGACTACATTATTTTAATTTTTACTTACTTTGTGAATAAAGTGGCAGTTTTGATATTGTTAGCAATATTTTATCATCAGCTAATGAAATAAATCATTAATATGATATATAGACCTTCCAGACATGATAGGACTGAATTACTGCTAGGAGAAATGATGGAATTAACTGAATTTAGTGTTGTAGCAGGTAAATATTCCTGAAGCATGAGCACAGAACAGAAGAGTAGACCAGAGTGAGGTACATGAGATTTCATCAAAAAAAAAAAAAAAAAAAAAAAAAAAGCTGTGTTAACTATATGAGAGTGAGGCAAAGGAAGAGACCTTAAGAATGAACCTGGATAAGTGACACACCCTCATAGCAGCAGGAGTGAAAGACATTTGGGATATTTGGGATCCACTAACATCTGTTTTGGTAGCAACCATGTCATTTATTTCACAAGGGTACCAAAGTTCATGATCATGTCTAGCTCCCACAAAGATGTTTCTATAGACTACTCTTTTATCCATCAATTACATGTTTGTTTAGAATATGTTTATGTGATGATTGTAATCACAAAGTTATCAATATTTTTTTCAGTGAATGAGGTAGCTTAATACTATGTTGAACTATGTAATTTCAGATTATAAAGATTATCATAATATCAATTTTAGGCAAATAATTTAAGATTAGAAAAGAAATACTGGAACCTTAATTTCCTGTTTTTGTTTTTATAGTAATAAACTAATACCATACAATGTCTTACCTTTTTTATTAAGAGAATAAAAACAATAAAAGGCAAATAACCCAAAATAAAGTTCTTTCTTAAAATATTGACTTCTGTTTCAAATGGTGGATCTTCATTCATTCAATACTGCATTAACCCCTTAAACAAGGCCACAGTTATACTTGGAGAGAGCCATTCATCTCATTTTAAAGTATTCATCTCATTTTAAAATGTTTATCTATGAATGTACCTGTGGAGATATAAATCATCCCAAATGGCCTACACAATTGGTTATTGTTACATCTCTGTTTTTATCCACAGACACTACACACACTCATGCACACACATGCACATGTACACATACCAGAAACATACTAATAAACTCATACTTCTGTCTCTGTGTGTCCTAATTTTTAGTTTTCAAAATTCTATTTCTTCATTTTAATGTTCTTAATCATTCTCCTTTTATACTCTTCAACTATGAATATCTTTATTTTCTTATTTCATCCTCTGTATTCTGATCTGTTTAAAGATTTTCCATAGATATCCCTAGCATAACCTGTATGTTAGGATAAACCTGATACTTTGGAGCAATGTACAAACAATATTGAATCCCATGGCACTCCACATCTTAGTTTCTATTCCTGTTGCTGTAATTAAATACCACAACAATTTACAGGTGAATTGATTTATTTTGCTCAAAACTCCAGGTTATAGTCTATGATTGTTACAGTCAGCATGGCAGGAACTTGTAGCAGCTAATCGATGCCCATAAACAAAGGCAGAGAGTATAAATGTGTACATTCATGCTACTCAGTTCATTTCTAACACTTGAGATCATATTGCTACAATCAGGGTGGGTCTTCTCTTTTCAATTAACACAACAAAGAAACCCCACATAGGCAAACCCACAGACCATTCAAATCCCAGTAATTCCTCTTTGGACTCCCAGGTATATTTCAAGCATAACTCTAAGCATAACATAGCAAAACAATAAGTAAGTGCTGTCTGCTTACTTTACCACAGCTTAATGACTGCTTTGATGTTTGAATTCACTTCATCAAGTGTTTAGTGACTAATATAATTTCCATTTCCAAATCTGAGGCTGGATCATTCAATAATGATATCTTAAAGCTTGTCTGAAAGTGTACTCTAAATCTCATTTTTATCTTATCAGCCTCAGGATTCTTTGAATTGTGTTTACTGTTAGTTTTCTTCATGAAGGCACAGAAAATAATTATAGTAATATTATAACTGTATATTAAAATTAAAATTAGTTGTAGTATATATTTGTATACAAAATTGCTTTCTTTATGCTTCTTTGTGTTTACTTAGTTCAGTTGGACTATATTTCTAAGAGCCAAATATATATGTTACTTATTGTATTATTTCATTTGCACCATTTTGCTTGATACAATGTAGTCTAGAGCTTCTTTACATCCAATGATAAATCTTAAAAGGACTTTGAAAAATGTTTTTCTTTCCTTCTTTTTCTTCTTCTTCCTCCTGCTCTTCCTCCTCCTTCCCCCTTTCCTCCTTTCTTTCTTCTTTAGGAAAACATCAAATGGCAGATAAGGTGCAGCAGGAGGGACCAGAGGACCAGGGGACTCAGGATTCGGAGGATTCAGAAGCTTCCATGTAGGATTCAGCAACAAAATTTAGGGGTCAAGGTCATGGCTGATGCCATAACTGTCACTGAGGCCACAGAGCTCATGGAGGTGAAGCTGAAGACAAGGAGTGGGTCTCTATCACCAACCTGGGCCACCTGGTTAAGGATATAAAAATCAAGTCCTTGGAGGAGATCTACCTGAACTCTCAGTCCATTAAGGAACATTGACTTTAAAGATGAGATTCTGAAGATCATGACTGTGCCAAAGCAGACTCTGGCTGGCCAGTGGACCAGGTTCAAGGCCTTTGCCATTATTTGGGATTACAATCGTCACACCAGTTTTGGTGTTAAGTGCTTCAAGTAGGTAACCATTGCCATCTGAGGGGCCACATATGTGTGGTTATCTGTTGGAAAATCAGTAATCACCCAATGTCTTTATCCTTAAATGGAATTGATAGTACCTCTGCCAGCAGTCCTTAACTCTCATTAGCTCATCAGGTAGGACTTCCTTCCCATTTCTATTTTCAGTGCTGGGACATTATTTGTATTGAGCTTACATAGTTGATGTGTGGGATGACACACTATAATGAATTCATCTGTGCAACTGTCCTGTTGTCAGCCATCCCTGATTCATGGAATTCATCAACATCCTCTTCTGCAATGAACCCTGAACCTTGGAAGAAGAGAAGGTAAGGCAGATAGTTTACTTCAAATTGAGAAATGGGTCATTTTTTCCCCACTATGACCACTGTGGATCTCTAAGTAATGATGGACCTATACTAAGATACAATACCCTGAGTATGTTAGAGGAGAAAGTAGGGAATCTCCTGGATACATTATTGGTACAGAAAAGAAGTTTATGAACATTATATAATAACATCAGCATTAATACCAACAACTAGTAAGTTGGCCCTCATAAAACTAAGAAAAGTACACCATCATTTGAGGAGGAAATCAACAAATGGGGTAAAATCACTGCCAGATATATATGTTTGACAAGAAATTATTATCTAGAAGATAAAACAAATTCAAAATAGAGTAAAGAGAAAGAAAATAATACAGTTTTAAAACATGGAATATTGAAATATACAGTAAGTTTTCAAAAAGATATAATTCAAAAGGATAGATTCAACTTTTCAACTTCACTGGTAACCATCAAAGAAATGCAGCAAAGGGACAAAAATCACTAATGTAAAAGGAAGGATTAAATGAGACAGAGAATATGAGTGCAGAATAGAGGATGATGAAATATGAGGACAAGTAGCTGATACTAAAGACCTCTGGGGGAAAAAAAAAGCCCAGATGTCCCACAACAAAAGAACAGATACAGAAAATATGGTTCATTTACATAAGGCAATACTACTCAGCTATTAAGAATGAGGACATAGCCGGGCAGTGGTAGCACATGCCTTTAATCCCAGCACTTGGGAGGCAGAGGCAGGAGGATTTCTGAGTTTGAGGCCAGCCTGGTCTACAGAGTGAGTTCTAGGACAGCCAGGGCTATACAGAGAAACCCTGTCTCGAAAAACCAAAAAAAGAAAAAAGAAAAGAAAAAAAAAAAAAAAAAAGAGGACTTCATAAGTTTTGCAGGCAAATGGATGGAAGTAGAAAATATCATCCTGAGTGAGGTAACTGAGACCTAAAAGAACATGCATGGTATGTACTCACTAATAAGTGGATATTACTCCCCAAAACATACAGAATACCCTGGATAAAATCCACAGAACTCAAAAAGGTTGACAAGCAGAAGGGCCCAAGTGAGGATGCTTCCATCCCACTTGGGAGGGAGAAGAAAGTAATTCAAGGGGGGTGGGGTAGGAGGGATGCCTAAGAAAGGAAACAATGAAGGGAAGAGGGGAACATGATTTGTTATTGGGAGCAACAGGACTGAAGCCCAGAGGGCCCTCAGAAAGAATGGAAATGGGCAACCTTGGGAGGTAGGAGGTGGGGGCAGGACCCTCTATAATGTACCAGACCTGGGAGGTGAGAGACTCTTAGGAATCAAATGGAGGGACTGTAGAAAAAATGCCCTACAGTGAGGAGTGGGAATTTGTAGAGTCCACCTTGAGTAGAAAGAAAGGGCATCAAATGGAGGTATGGGGTTGCCATCCCACAGTCAAAAGCTTTTGACCTAGATCTGTTCCTGTGTGCAAGGAATGGAGAAGAGCCTGAGGGACAGGACCAAATTGGGATTCAACTCAAGGGGAAGCCCCAAGGCCTGACACTATTACTGATACAATGGTGTGCTTACAAACAGGAGCCTAGCCTGACTGCCCTCCCAAAGGTGTAACAAGTAGCTGAAAGAGTCAGATACAGATATTCAAACTCTACCAATGGACAGAAGCTGGTGAGCCCTGTGGTTAAATTAGGGAAAAGCTGGAAGAAGCTAAGGAGGAGGGTGATTCTATAGGAAGACCAGCAGTGTCAGCTAGTCTGAACCCTAGAGACGCTCTGACACTCAACCACCAACTAGAACACACTAGCTGACGTGAGGCCCCCAGTATATATATGTAGCAGAGGAGTGCCAGGTCTTGACTCAGTTAGAGAAGATGCACCTAACCTTTGAGGCCCCAGGGAGTGGAGAGCTCTGATGGGGTAGGGGTGGGCAGGTTGGAACATCCTCTTTCCTCTTGGAAACAAGAGGGGTTGAAGGAGGTATGGAATGTGGAACAGTCAGAGGGCAGACCAGGAAGGAGATAAAGACTGGGCTGTAAAAGAGATTAAAGAATAATAGAAAAAAAAAGAATAAAAAGAAGCCCTACTACTATAGAAAGTCCCTAAATATGTATATATGAACATATAAAAAGAGTGGAAGGGGAGTTATCCTACAATGAGGCAGCAGTGCCTTGTTAGTTATGCCAGTAATGGATCGCTTGTTTGTGATTGTTGGATGGTGAGTTCCTGTAGACTCTCAAATTGATAGGCTATTGTTGATATGCTTGGTTAACCTTGAACTCCAGACCTTGACTTTTAAACCCTATTACAAAACACACAAAACATGGAGATGGTACTCTCTTGGATGCTTCACCTCTACCAGATAGTTTTCAAAGTAATGGCAGGTCCTGTGCTTAGTACTGGAGAAGAAATGTTATCATCATCTCTTTTAAATCTGAAAATTGCATCAAAGACCTGCCTGTTTAGGCCTGTACACTGGTATAATATTGCTATGAATATCACAAGAATAAACAATTATTTCCTGATTGCATTTAAGCCCTGCTCCACTAAATGGAGCCCATTGTGACATCATTATCAAGTATGACCCTGTGGTAGATCACAGGCCCTAGAGGGGGTTCTGCTACCAATGAGCTGATTCCTAATGAATTTTATCCACGGACTATTGCATCCCTCAGAGAAGCTTCTTAGTGCAGTAGATGGTGAATAGGAAATACTCAAAAGAAAGGCTGCTACTAAAGATAATTGAACATAAACATGCTATTTGATAGGTTTCACTGTTGTTCAAAACACTTTTATCACAATCTCAAATAAATGTATGAAATTACCCAACTCTCAAATATAGTATGATTGGTGTTTCACATAAAAACTCCATTCTCTTTTCAAAAAGCAATGTTTGGATTTAGTGAGCAATTTTAACTGTTGTTATATACACACATGTGAATCAAAACTCAGTTTAGCAGTATTTTATACTGCAATACTTATGAATGAATAAATAATAAAGTGTCTGATATGGATTAAAGTCAAATAATCCAAATCTTTTAATTTAAATTAGCTTTCCCAAAAACTAGTGATGAATATTGCCACCTTAACCACCATCTCTAGGTGTTAGAAATAAGTAGCTTCTTATTAATTAGTAAATATACAGCTATTGCAGGCTTTCCATTGTGAGTCTCCACAATTATTTCTCTGTTGATTCTAAATCCAGAAATAGATGTCATTAGCCTCAACTATTGTTATGTTGCCAGCTGCAGCTGCACATTCTCAGAATAGTGAGGGAAAGATTGAAAACGACACTATAAGAGGTCCTTATAAAGGTAAGGATGATGTCTTACATTTTTAAGAATCCCTGTCAAATCACCTGCACCTGGATTCTCAAGAGGCACATTTTATTTTAGATGACAATAGTGCAGTTGTGAAATTTCTTTATCATGAGTATATAAAAGAATGTTTTAGCTACTTGAGATGTTTTTTGTTGGTATTATTATTTCTGTTTTTACTTGTCTTTGATGTTAGCAAAGAAAATTGGCTATAGTTTTTTTTTGGCGCAAAGCTTTGGTTCTAAATTTAACATTTGTATGTATGTGTATCTGTAGTTTATAACAAAGTTCCACACTCAAAGACTATTTTTTTACCTGAATATGAATGAAACACAGACATTTCCAAGCATGTTGAATAGAAATGTACAGAGAACATAAGAAACATACATATACTTTTGTGAATTATAGTTAGTGTAGAAGGAACAGGTTTCTTTATCACATCCATATGCCCCTTTTTGTGTTGAATCCTGGCTACTACATCTCCCTGCACTCTCTCTGGGACTGTGACTTCCAGCTGTGGGGGTCCAGCTGTGGGGGTCCACTTTCCATTTAACTGTGTCTTATTGTCCTCTACCCCTCACAGTTGTAAAACCTGCTTTCCTCCTCTCCTCAGCCCAAACCTAACTCACTCCAAGAATGTGTGTGTGTGTGTGTGTGTGTGTGATATTTATATGTATATATAGGCATATATATGTATGTATATATACATAGAATATCAGCATCTAGGATTCAGACATTAGAGAGGCATACAAAATTGTGTTCCTGAGTGTAGATGGCCTCGACTTAATATACATTTTACTAGTATCCATTTCTGTGCAAAATGTATAATTTCATATTTCTTTGTGGTTTAGTAAAATTACATTTGTTCCATGTACCACATTTTTATTATCCACTTAAAGACTGACCTGATTCAATTTCTGAATATTCAAGGATTTCTGTAGTAGAAGACAGAGTTCTTGGGATATGTAGCCAGAAGGGAGGTAACTAGATAATATTATATTTATGTTGTAGCTTTGTGAGAATCCTTTCTACTAATATTGATATTGGCTCTACCAGTCTGACTGACTTCAGGCTGTGGTAAGATTAAATTGTCAATTAATTAATTTGCAATTCCCTAATGATAAAGCAATTCTCAATGGGTATTTCTTTTCTTTTTTTTTCTTTTTTTTTTTATTACATATTTTCCTCAATTACATTTCCAATGCTATCCCAAGAGTCGCCCCCTCCCCCACTCCCCTACCCACCCATTCCCATTTTTTGGCCCTGGCATTCCCCTGTACTGGGGCATATAAAGTTTGCCTGTCCAATGGGCATCTCTTTCCAGTGATGGCCGACTAGGCCATCTTTTGATACATAGGCAGCTAGAGTCAAGAGCTCTGGGGTACTGGTTAGTTCATAATGTTGCACCTACAGGTTTGCAGATCTCTTTAGCTCCTTGGATACTTTCTCTAGCCCCTCCATTGGGGGCCATGTGATCCATCCAATAGTTGACTGTGAGCATCCACTTCTGTGTTTGCTAGGCCCCAGTCTAGTCTCATAAGAGACAGCTATATCACGGTCCTTGCAACAAACGCTTGATAGTGTATGCAATGGTGTCATCGTTTGGAGGCTAATTATGGGATGGATCACTGGATATGGCAGTCTCTAGATGGTCCATCCTTTTGTCTCAGCTCCAAACTTTGTCTCTGTAACTCCTTCCTTGGGTGATTGTTTCCAATTCTAAGAAGGGGCAAAGTGTCCACACTTTGGTGCTTGTTCTTCTTGAGTTTCATGTGTTTTGCAAATTGTACCTTATATCTCACTATACTAAGTTTCTGGGCTAATATCCACTTATCAATGAGTACATATCATTTGAGTTCTTTTGTGATTGTGTTACCTCACTCAGGATGATGCCCTCCAGGTCCAAGTTTTTTTAGATGATCAGCCCGTTTTTTATTGACTGTTTTTAGAAAAACATATTTTTAATTGAAATGGAATTACATTGTTTGCTCTCTCCCTTTCTTTACTCCATTCTCTTCTAGGACCTGCCATCAAATCTTATCACTTTCAAACTGATAGTCTTTTTTTATTATTATAAGTTTTGTTTATTCTTTTTTATTGGATGTTTTATTTGCATTTAAAATATTATCCCTTTTCTCGGTTTCCCCCTGGCAACTCTCTACTCCATTCCCCATCTCCCTGCTTATATGAGGGTGCTCCCATGTGGAACATTGGGCTAAGCAAAGACAGTCTGACCTCCTGTTGAGCTGAGATGTTGAACCCTGGGACCAGGTGGTGATAATTTACCTACATGGGACAGAAGGAGTTCTCTCATGCTCCTGGAACTCTGGCTCCTGCCTAAGTTACCGCCCCCACAGCCCCCACAAGAGAAGCATGGCTAGAAGTCACATAGGCAATGTCCCAAGATTCTGACCTTCAGACTAGACTCCTCCCCAGTTACCTAGCAACAGAAAAGATATCAGCATACTTTAAAAGGGGCTGTTTGGCCCCTCCTTGCTCTCTCACTCCTCTCACTTCTCTCCTCTCTTTGTCTTCTCTTTTTCTCTCTCCTCTCTCTTCTCCGCTCTCCCTCTTATTTTCTATCCTTTCTTCTCTCTCTCTCTCTCCCTTCCCCCTTCTTTCCTCTTGGCCATGACCAGTCTCTCTCTTTTCTACCTTCTCTCTGTCCCCCTGCCTTTCTATAATAAAGCTCTAAAACCATAGACAGTCTCTGCTCATCAAGGCCTTCCTGTGCTCCAGCCAAAGTCAGCTGTGCTCACTCTCACCTGTGTCGGAACTTCTCTTCCCTATGCCTTCTCTCCATAACCCTTGGGGCTACAGGGTGTAACCCCGGGACCCCTTGTGGTTTCAGGGGCTGCCCCTTGTCCACGCCCTATCCAGTGGGTCAGAGGCTTAGGTGCCCACCCCGGGCCGAGTGGAAAGCATCTGGCAGCCCTTCTGCTTCTGCCTGCCCAGAGCATAGGAGGAACTCTGGCTTGATATGGGCTATCTTCCATCCCCCCTCATTCCCCCAGCTCCATTTTATTTCCCACATTCGCTCACCCACCTATCCACTCTCATCTCCCTGCCCTGATATTCCCCTACACTGGGGCAAGGGACCTTCAAAGGACCAAGGGCCTCTCATCCCATTGATGTCCAACAAGGCCATCTGCTGCTACATATGCAGCAGGAGCCATGGACCCCTCCATGTGTACTCTTGGGTTGGTGGTTTTGTCCCTGGTAGGTCTGGGCAGTCTGATTGGTTGATATTGTTGTTCTTCTACAGGCTGCAAACCCCTTCAGCTCCTTCAGTCCTTTCTGTAATTCCTCCACTGGGGACCCTGTACTCAGTCCAATGGTTGACTGTGAGCATCTGCCCCTGTATTTGTCAGGTTCTGACAGAGTCTCTCAGGAGACAGCTATATTAGACTCCTGTCAGCAAGCACTTCTTGACATCCACAATAATATCTGGGTTTAGTGTCTGTATATGGGATGGATACCTAGATGGGGATGTCTCTGGATGGCATTTCCTCCAGTCTCTGCTCCACACTTTGTCTCCTCATTTCCTCCCTTGACTATTTTACCCCTCCTTCTAAGAAGGACTGAAGCATCCACACTTTGATCTTCCTTCTTCTTGAGCTTCATGTGGTCTGTGAACTTTATCTTGGATATTCCAAGCTTTTGGGCTAATATCCACTATCAGTGAGTGCATGCCACATGTTTTCTTTTGTGCCTGGGTTACCTCACTCACTTAGATCTTTTCTAATTCCATTCATTTGCCTAAGAATTTCATGAATTCGTTGCTTTTTAATGGCAAAGTAGTACTCCATTTTGTAAATGTACATTTTCTGTATACATTCCTCTGTTGAGAGACATACGATTTCGTTCCAGCTTCTGGCTATTATAAATAAGGCTGCTATAAACATAATGGAGTATATGTGCTTGTTATATGTTGGAGCATTTTTTTGGATATATGTCCAGGAATGGTATAGCTGGGTCATCAGGTAGTACTATGTCCAATTTTCTGAGGAACCACTAGACTAATTTCCAGAGTGATTATACCAGCTTGCAATCCCACCAGCAATGGAGGAGTGTTCCTCTTTCTCCACATCCTCGCCAGCTTCTGCTGTCTCCTGAGTTTTTTATCTTAGCCATTCTGACTGGTGTGAGGTGAAATCTCAGGATTGTTTTGATTTATCCTTTTTTTTTCTTTTTATTTTAGATTTATATGTAAGGTTTTTTTTATGTTTTATTTTTTTAATTAAGCCAATTATCTTATGGGGAGATAAGATAAGAGGTGTTGTTCCTTAAGAGGCTCATTGGGTTTATAGATCTGCTACTTCTTGAGGTTAAAAGTATACAAGGTAGCTGGGCAGTGGTAGTATACACCTTTAATCCCAGCACTTGGCAGTCAGAGGCAGGCAGGTTTCTGTCTGGTCTACAGAGTGAGTTCAGGACAGCCAGGACTACACAGAGAAACCCTGTCTCAAAAAACAAAACAAAAACAAACAAACAAACAAACAAAGAAACAAAAGTATACAAGGCACATACATAAATATAATCAAAGAAACATAGCCAACATCAAGCTAAATAGAGAGAAATTTAGTAGTAGCATCAGAGACAAGAAACAGCTGCCCAATCTCTCTCTCCCTCTCTTACTACTTAGCACTGCTTTTGTTGTATCCCATAAGGGTGGCTATGCCATGTCATCATTTTCATTGATTTTCAGGAAGTCTTGAATTTCTTTCTTTTTTCTCTTCTGACCAAGTAATCATTGAATATAGAGTTGTTCAATTTCTATGAGTATGTGGGTTTTCTGTTGTTTTTGTTTTTACTGAAGTCTAGACTTAGACTATGTTGATCTGATAGGATGCATGGAATTATTTCAATCTTCTTGTATTGTTCAGCCTTGGTTTTTGACCAATTATATGGCCAATTTTGGAGAAGGTGCTATGGGGTTCTGAGAAGAAGGTATATTCTTTTCTTTTAAGGTTAAATGTTCTGTAGATATCTGTTAAATCCTTTTGGTTCATAATTTCTGTTAGTTTTATTATGTCTCTATAGAGCTTCTCTTTCCATGATCTGTCCATTGGTAAGAGCTTGGTGTTGAAGTTCCCCACTATTATTGTGTGACGCTCAATGTGTGCTTTGAGATATATTAATGTTTCTTTTATAAATGTGTGTGACCTTGCATTTGGACCATATATGTTCAGAACTAAGAGTTCATTGTGATAAATTATTCTTTTTGACAAGTGTTAAGTGTCCTTCCATGTCTTTTTTGATAACTTTTGGTTGAAAGTAACTTTTATCATTATTAAAATGCTACCCCTGCTTGTTTCTTGGGACCATTTGCTTGGAAAATTGTTTTCCAGTCTTTTAATCTGAGGTAGTGTTTGTCTTTGTAACTGAGGTATATTTCCTGTATGTAGCAAAGTGCTGGGTTCTGCTACACCCTTTGCAATAGTCATGAATCTTTTGAGTATATTTGTATAGGTATTTATAAGGAAAATTGGTCGGTAGTTCTTGTTCGTTCTTGGGTTTAGGTATCAGTGTAACTGTGGCTTCATAGAACAGATTCGTCAGTGTCCCTACTGTTTATATTTTACAAAATAGTTTGAAAAATATTGGTATTAGATCTTCTCTGAAAGTCTGATGGAATTCTGCACTTAAACCATCTGTTCCTGGGCTTGTTTGTTTGTTTGTTTGGAAGAGTTTTAATGACTGCTTCTATTTTATTTGGGGATATGGGACTGCTTAGATGGTTTGTCTGATTCTGATTTAATTTTGGTACCTGATATCAGTCTAGACCATTACCCATTTCATCTAAATTTTCTAGTTTGTTGAGTATAGCCATTGTAGTAGAATCTGATGATTTCTTGAATTTCTTCTGTTTCTTTTTTTAGGTCTACCTTTTCATTTATTATTTTGTTAATTGGATATTGTCTCTGTGCCCTCTAATTAGTTTGGCTAATGGTTTATCTTTCTTGTTGATTTTCTCAAAGAACCAGCTCCTGGTTTTGTTGATCCTTTGTATAGTTCTCCTTGTTTCTAATTGGTTGATTTCAGCCCTGTGTTTGATTATTTCCTGTCATCTGCTGCTCTAGGGTGTATTTGTTTCTATTTGTTCTAGAGCTCTCAGGTGTACTGTTAAGTTGCTAGTGTATGATCTCTCTAATTTCTTTACCAAGGCACATTGTGTTCTGAAATTTCTACTTAGCACTGCTTTTGTTGTATCCCATAAGGGTGGCTATGCCATGTCATCATTTTCATTGATTTTTCAGGAAGTCTTGAATTTCTTTCTTTTTTCTCTTCTGACCAAGTAATCATTGAATATAGAGTTGTTCAATTTCTATGAGTATGTGGGTTTTCTGTTGTTTTTGTTTTTACTGAAGTCTAGACATAGACTATGTTGATCTGATAGGATGCATGGAATTATTTCAATCTTCTTGTATTGTTCAGCCTTGGTTTTTGACCAATTATATGGCCAATTTTGGAGAAGGTGCTATGGGGTTCTGAGAAGAAGGTATATTCTTTTCTTTTAAGGTTAAATGTTCTGTAGATATCTGTTAAAACCTTTTGGTTCATAATTTCTGTTAGTTTTATTGTGTCTCTATTGAGCTTCTCTTTCCATGATCTGTCCATTGCTTCTCTTTCCATGATCTGTCCATTGGTAAGAGCTTGGTGTTGAAGTTCCCCACTATTATTGTGTGACGCCCAATGTGTGCTTTGAGATATATTAATGTTTCTTTTATAAATGTGTGTGACCTTGCATTTGGACCATATATGTTCAGAACTAAGAGTTCATTGTGGTAAATTATTCTTTTTGACAAGTGTTAAGTGTCCTTCCATGTCTTTTTTGATAACTTTTGGTTGAAAGTAACTTTTATCATTATTAAAATGCTACCCCTGCTTGTTTCTTGGGACCATTTGCTTGGAAATTTGTTTTCCAGTCTTTTAATCTGAGGTAGTGTTTGTCTTTGTAACTGAGATATATTTCCTGTATGTAGCAAAGTGCTGGGTTCTGCTAACATATCCAGTATGTTAGTCTATGCCTTTTTATTGGGGAACTGAATCCATTGATGTTAAGAGATATTAAGAACAAATGATTGATGCATCTTGTTATTTTTGTTGTTAGAGGAGATATTATGTTTGTGTGGCTCTCGTCTTAGACGAAGAAGATTCCTTTGTTGCCTTTTCTTCAATGTATTTTCCCTCCTTGTGTTGGAGTTTTCCTTCTATTATACTTTGTAGGACTGGATCTATACAATGGTATTGTTTATATTTGGTTTTGTCATGAAATATCTTCTTTTCTTCATCTATGATAATTGAGAGCTGTGATGAGAATAACAGCCTTGGCTGAAAATTTTCTCTTATGGGTCTGTATGACATCTGCCCAAGATTTTCTGGCCTTTAAAGTCTCTGATGAAAAGTCTGGTGTAATTCTGATAGGTCTGCCTTCATATTTTACTTGACCATTTTCCCTAACTGCTTTTAATATTCTTTCTTTGTTCTGTACTTTTGTTGTTTTGATTATCATGTGATGGGGGATTTCTTTTCTGGTCCAATTTATTTGGTGTTCTGTAGGTGTCTTGTATGTTTATGGGCACCCCTTTATTTAGGTTAGGGTAGTTTCGTTCTATAATTTTGTTGAAGATGTTTACTGGTCTTTGAGCTGGGGATATTCCCTCTCTTCTATACCTACTATTCTTAGATTTGGTATTTTCATTGTGTGCTGGTTTTCCTAGATGTTTTGGGTTAGGAGCATTTTAAAAATTTCTTTTTAAATTTAATTTTATTTGTAATTCATTTTTTAAATGCCATATTCCATTCTCCACTCCACTCCTCCCACCCTCCAACTGCTCTACATCCCCCACCCCAACACACCCTGTCTCCACATGGATGCTCCCACTCTATATCCCATCTGAACTCTAAACTCCCTAGGTCTCCAGTCTTTTGAGGGTTAGGTGCATCATCTCTGAATGCACATAGATTTGGAAGTCCTCTACTGTATGTGTGTTGGAGACCTCATATCAGGTTGTATATGCTATCTGTTTTGGTCCAGTGTTTGAAAGAACTTGGGGGTCCAGATTACTTAAGATAACTGGTCCTCCTATAGGACTGCCCTTCTCCTCAAATTCTTTCAGCCTTCCCTAATTCAACAACAGGGATCAACTGCTTCTGTCCATTGGATGGGTGCAAATCTCTGCATCTGACTCTTTCAGCGACTTGTTGGATCTTTCAGAGGGCAGTCATGATTGATCCATTTTTTGTGAGCACTCCATAGCTTCTGTAATAGTGTCAGGCCTTGGAATCTCTCCTTGATCTGTGTGCCACTTTGGGTCTGTCACTAGATATTCCTTTCCTCAGGCTCCTCTCCATTTCCATCCTTGTAATTCTTTCATACAGAAATAACTAAGAGTCAGATGTGTGACTGTAGTTTGGCAATGCCATGCCTCATTTGCTGTCTTGTCTTCCTGCTGGAGGCAGGCTCTATAAGTTCCCTTTCTCTACTCTCTGACATTTCATCAAAGGTCCTACATGTGCTTCCTGGGAGTCTCTCATCTCCCAGGACTCTGGTGCACTCTGGGGGTCCTCCCCCCAACCTCCTAGTTCCTGAGGTTGCCTGTTTGCATTCTTTCTGCAGGCCATCAGGGCTTCAGTCTTTTTCCCTCACCCACTACCAGATAAGGTTTCTTTCTCCCCATCCATTTTCCCTCCCATGTTCCTCCCTCCCTCCCTCCCTCCCTCCCTCCCTCCCTCCCTCCCTCCCTCCTTCCCCACTCATGATTGTTTTCTTCTCACTCCCAAGTGGGACTGAGTCATACTAACTTGGGCACTTCAGCTTGCTGAGCCTTTTGAATTCTGTTGACTGTATCTTCTGAATATATATATCGCAATATCATGCTTAGTGAGGTAACTCAGTTGCAAAAGGACATGCACGGTATGTACTCTTTAACAATTGGATATTATATATACATACATACATATATATATATATATATATATATATATATATATATATATATATACTTGTTAAATATATACTTGTTAAAGAGTACATACCATGTGTGATGGTTTGTATATTCTCAGACCAGGGATTGATTGGTACCATCTGGATGTGTGGTCTGGTTGGAATAGGTGTGTCACTGTGGGTGTGGGCTTAAGACTCTCATCCTCGTTGCCTGGAAGTTAGTCTTCCACTAGCAGCCTTTGGATGAAGACGTAGAACTCTCAGCTCTGCCTGCACCATGACAGCCTTGATGCTGCCATGCTCCCACCTTGATGATAGTGGACTGAACCACTGAACCTCTGAACTTGTAAGCTAGCCCCAATTAAATGTTGTTTTTTATAAGACTTGCCTTGGTCATGGTGTCTGTTCACAGCAGTAAAACCCCAACTAAGACACCTGCATGTCCTTTTGCAACTGAATTACCTCACTAAGCATGATATTTTCTAGCTTTATCCATGTGTCTATTTTCATTTTTAGACCCTAGATGGATTTGTTCATTTTTTTCACTTGTTTGCTTGTGTTTTTCTGTATTTCTTTAAGGAATTTTTGTGTTTCCTCTTTAAGGGCTTCTCCATATTTACCTGTGTTCTCCTGTATTTCTTTAAAGGAGTTATTTATGTTCTCTATCATCTTCATGAGATAGGATTTTAGATTAGTATCTTGCTTTTCAAGTATTTTGGGCTATCCAGGGCTTGCCATGGTAGGAGAACTGGATTCTGATGATGCTAAGTAGCTTTGTTTTCTCTTACTTATGTTCCTGTGCTTTCTTCTTGCCATATGGTTATCTCTGGTATTAGCTGGCCTTGCTGTCTCTGACTGGACCCTGTCCCTCCTGTGACTGTGCAAACCTGAGAGTGTCAGAACTTCTCTAGGTCATGTTATCTTTGTGTGTGATTGGGGTGGAGAGGGCTGTAGCACAGGATTCACTCCTGGGCACAGATGCAAACTGGAAGGATCATGTTCCCAGCTAGGAGGGGGCTATTGCATTCCCTTGGTCCTGGGAGGTGTCACAGTTAGGACAGGTATTTGGGTGGTAGTGGTGGACTTACCTTCTAGCTTTGGTAAGTCAGAACTCCTGGGGGTCAATCTGTCTCTGTGTGTAATTCTTGTGGGTAGGGTTGTAGCACAGGATCTATTCCTGAGAGCAGGTGTAGAAGGATCATGTCCCTGGCTGGGCAGAGGTTCCTGTGTTCCAAATAAAATATTTTAATTAGATTTTTTTTTGTGCTAAGTATGAGATATTTCTAGAAAACTGAGCAGAGTTCAGGAAAATACTGACTTCCTACAATCAAGTAGCTTGCAGATATTTTCACACTACACAAAAAGTAGAAAAGAGTGGAGACTATATTAAAAGGAGGAAATACTGTATATATTGCTAAATAGCCTGTTAAAAACACTCAAGGCAAATTTCCCTAAAATTAAACACAATTAAGGAAAGAATTTGCAATGTTATATTCTAGTTACTTTTGTAAAAAAACAAAAACAAACAAACAAAAAAAACAAAACAAAGCTATTTTATTACAGAAAAAAAATTGATGAGTACTCAGGAACAGGAATATAAAGCAAATATTTAATAAATTAAAAGAACATTGAACATTTATCATTATGGTCTCATAAATGCAAATTATAGAACTAAAAATTCAAGTTCAGATAATACTGTATTTTCTAAATTCTTTCCTAAGTAAGGAGATGGAAATAAAGAACAAAGAGAAAAACAAAGATAGAAGGAAGAAAGGATGGAGAGAGTGAAAGAAGGAAATAAATAATTAATTGACTAGTAGGTTTGCAATTCTCATCTTAGCACCTTCACTAATTATGCATCTACAATTTGAACTGCACAATCAAGGGGTTTATTCCTGCTTCCTTTCTCTATAATGTTATATGGTTATTTCAACAATCTGCTGTGTAGAATGAATATTTTATATTTGTCCTAAATCAGATAGACCTGTAGATTTTATCAAATATCTGAGCATAGTCAGTGGTTGGTTGGAGGCTATGATAAACACTTGTCACTTGTGAATTTTGTAAAAAACTAGCTGAAGACAAAACATCATAATTAGAAGATACCACAAATAATAGAATTCTATCTGCCAGTACTTTTTTTCCCTGGGAACTGCTCCTGCCGATTTTCCTAGCTATAGTTTGTACAAAAACAAATTACCCCAATCCACATGTGACACTATGTCTAAGTATTAAATTATGTATATTTTATAAACAGACAAAATAACATTATTCCATGTTACAAACAAAACTACAGAGGCATTTTCTATTTAATAGACCCAAGAAGAGCAATATTATATTGACTAAGAAGTATATTTGTGAAACATTCCATAATATATACTGTATTGATAATATATTAATTATTGATTATTAATATATTATAATCTGTATTTGTATTCAGATATTAAGTTTGCTTTGTTTTGAAGCATTGTCTTTGATTTCTAATTCCTACATTAATTTTTTTTCTAAGAGAAACTAGTATTTAATTATAAAAAATTAAAAGTGACCTTTCCACCTGGTCCTTTCTCCTGGAGCAGACGCCTAGTTGTTCTGCTCCTGTGAAGACACCATATCCAGATCTATCATAGAGGATCTACTGCACTCAGAGCAGTTGACATGATCCTGCCCCCGCCCCAGTACTGAAGCTGCTGCTGTAAGCCTGGTGGAATTGCGATGCATCATCCATTAAAATCCCTGCCCTACCAAATACCACTCTCCTTCTGTAGCTTCCACACCTTCTGCCAGTCTTTCCTGCTGGGGCAGACTTCTAGTTGGTCTTCCAAGCAAATGACCCAAGAAAGGAAGCAGGAGTTGCCATTGTAATGTCCTATAAAATAAACTTTCAACAAAAAGTTATCCAGCATGATGAAGAAGGGCACTTCATACTCATCAAGGGGAAAATTCACCAAGAGAAAGTCTTAACTCCTGAACATGTATGTCCCAAATGCAAGTGCAACCAAATTCATTAAAGAAACTTTACTAATTGTCAAATCACACATTGAACCACACACAATAATAGTGGGAGATTTCAACACCCCACTCTCACCAATGGAAAGGTCATTGAAACAGAAACTAAACAGAGACACAGTGAAACTAAGAGAGGTTATGAACTAAATGGATTTAACAGATATCTAAAGAACATTTCACCCTAAAACAAAAGAATACAACTTCTTCTCAGCACCTCACAGTACCTTCTCCAAAATCAACAATATAATTGGTCACAAAACAACCCTCAACTGATACCAGAAGTTTGAAATAATACAATGCATCCTATAAAACCACTATGGCTTAAGGCTGGTCTTCAATAACAGCAGTATCTAGAGAAATCCCACATACACTTGGAAACTGAACACATCTTTACTCGGAGATAACTTGATCATGGGAAAAAGAAATTAAAGACTTCCTGGAATTTAATTAAAATGTTAACATATCATACCCAAACCTATGGGACACAATGAAAGTAGTGCTTGAAGAGGAAGGTTCATAGCACTAAGTGCACTGGTAAAAAAAAAAACTGGAGAGATCTTACACTAACAGCACACCTGAGAGCTCTAGAACAAAAAGAAGCAAATTCACCATAGAGGAGTAGAAGGCAAGAAATAGTCAAACTTAGGGCTAACATCAACCAAATAGATTCAAAGAAAACAATAAAAAAAATTAGTAAAACCAAAACCTGGTCCTTTGAAAGAATCAACAAGATAGATACAAAGCCTAGCCAAACTAACTAAAGGGCCAAGAGGCAGAATCCAAATTAACAAAATCAGAAATGAAATAGGAGACATAACAACAGAAATGGAAGAAATTAAAAAAAAATCATTAGATCCTACTATAAAATCCTATTCTCAATAAAGCTGGAAAATCTAGATAAAATGTATAGTTTTCTAGACAGATGCCACATACCAACATTAAGTCAAGAGCAGATAAACTATATAGAAAAGCTCATATCACGCAAGGAAATAGAAGAAGTCATTAAAAAACTCCCAACCAAAAAAAGCCCAGAGGCAAATGGATTTAATGCAGAATTCTACCAGATATTCAAAGATCTGATACAAATTTTTCTCAAAGTATTCAATTAAATAGAAACAGAACACTACCTAACTTATTCTATGAAGCAACAAATACTCTGATACTTTAACAACACAAGGACTCATCCAAAAAAAAAAAGAACTTCAGACCGATCTCAAGTATGAATATCAATACAAAAATACTCAATAAAATTCTTGCAAACCAAATCCTAGAACACAACAAAGCCATCATTTACCACAGTCAAGTAGGTTTCATCTCAGGGATGCAAGGCTGGTTTAATTTTAAAAAATCCATTAACTTAATTAACTATATAAAAAACTCAAAGAAAAAAGTCACACGATCATCTTTGATGTAGAAAAATCATTTGACAAATACAACACCCCTTCATAATAAAAGTATTTAGAGATCAGGAATTCAAGTCCCATACCTAAACATAATAAAAGCAATTTCCTGCAAACCAACAGTCAATATCAAATTAAATGGAGACGTGCTGTAAGCAATCACACTGGAATTGGGAATAAGACAAGGATGCACACTCTCCCCATACCTATTCAACATAGTACTCGATGTATTAGCTAGAACAATAAGACAACAAAAAGAGATCAAGGTGGTACAAATTGATAAAGAAGAAATAAAGGTATCACTATTTATAGATAATATGATAGTATACAAAAGTGGCCCCAAAAATTCTACCAGAGAACTTCTCCAGATGATAAATAACTTCAGCAAATGTTTAGATATAAAATTAACTCAAATAAGTCAGTAGCCTTCCTTTATACTAAGGATAAACAGGCTGAGAAAGAAATTAGGGAAACAACTCCCTTCACAATAGACACAAATAATATAAAATGTCTTGGAGTAACTCTAACCAAACAATTGAAAGTCCTGTGTGACAATAACTTCAAGTTGCTCAATAAAGAAATCAAAGAATATCTCAGGAAAAGGAGAGATCTCCCATGCTCATGGATTGGCAGAATTACATTGTAAAAATGGTCATCCTATCAAAGGCAATCTCTAGTTTTAATGCAATCCCCATCATAATCTCACCACAATTCTTCAAAGACATGGAAAGAACAATTCTCAAATTCATCTAGAATGTCAAAAAATCCAGAAGAGCAAAAATGATTATTAACAATAAAAGCTGGAGGAATCACCATCCCTGACCTCAAGCTGTACTACAGAACAGTAGTGATAAAAACTGCATGGAACTGATACAGAGACAGACAGGTTGATCAATGGAATATAACTGAAGACCCAGAAAAACAAAAAACAAACACATGCTTACAGACACTTAATCTTTGACAAAGAAGGCAAAAATATACAATGGAAAACAGAAAACATCTTCAATAAATGCTGCTAATCTAACTGGCTGTCTGCATATAGAAAAATGAAAAAAAAAACATATTTGTTACCTTGTACAAAGCTTAAGTCCAAGTGGATCAAGGACCTCAACATAAAACCCGAAACACTGAATCTAACAGAAGAGAAAATGGGAATGATACTTAAACTCATTGGTACAGGGGGAAATTTCCTAAACAGAACTACAATAGCTTATGCTCTAAGATCAAGAACTGATAAATGAGACCTCATGTAACTCGAAACTTTCTTTAAGGTAAAGGACATAGTCAACAAGACAAATCAGCAACCTACAGATTGGGAAAAATCTTCACTAAATGCACATCAGATAGAGGGCCATTATCCAAAATTTATAAAGATCTCAAGAAGTTAATCACCAAAACCCCAAAAGATCCAATCAAAAAATGAGGTATAGAACTAAACTGAGAATTCACTACTGATGAATCTCTAATGGCTGAGAAGCACCTAAATAAATGTTCACAGTCTTGGTGATCAGTGAAATGCAAGTTAAAATGACCCTGAGATTCCACTTTCCACCAATCAGAATGGCCAATGAAAACCTCCAATGACAACAGAAGTTGGAGAGGATGAGGAGAAAGAAGAACATTTCTCCATTGCCGGTGGGATTGCAAACTAGTACAATTGCTCTGGAATTCTATCTGGAGGTTCTTCATAAAATTGCAAATAGATCTAGATTCCCCACTATGCCATAGGGGCATTTGATGTACAATGTTCATTGCAGCCTTATTTGTGATAGCCAGAAGTTTTTTAACAACTCAGATGTCCCATGACAGAAGAATGGATACAGAATATGTGGTTCATTTACACAATGGAATACTACTCAAGAACAAGCTCATCCTGAGTTTTACAGGCAAATGGATGGAGCTAGAAAATATCACGCTGAGTGAGGTAACTCAGACTTAAAATGACATGTATGGTATGTACACACTGATACGTTGATATTATTTTTAAAAAAAGTATAGAATACCACCCAAAATACAGTCCACAGAACTCAGAAAGGTCAACAAGCTGAAGTGATCAATTGAGGATGCCTCAGTCCCACTTGGGAGAGAGAAGAAAGCAATACCAAGTGGAGAAGGAGGGAGGGATCTGGGAGGGAAATGGACTGAGGGGGTAGGTAGGTGATTGTGGAACCTGATCTGGTATTGGGTGAGGGAAAAAAGACTAAAGCTCTGAGGGTCAGCAGAAAGAATGGAAACAAGCAACATTGGGAAATAAGAGTTTGGGGGAACCCTCCAATATGTTTCAGAGATCATGTAGGTGAGACACTCTCAGAACTCAAAGGAAAGGACTGTAGAGGAAATCTCAGACAGTAGTGAGAGGGAACTTATAGAGCTTACTTCCAGCAGGAAGACAGTACATCAAGTGACAGATGGGGTTGCCATCTCACAGTCAAAACTCTGACCCATAATTGTTCCTGTCTGAAAGAACTGCAGGGATGGAAATAGTGAGGAGCCTGAGGAAAAGAAGTTCCAGCGACAGACCCAAAGTAGGCTTCAACTCAAGGGTTTGTCCCAAGGCCTGGCACTATTACTGAGGCTATGGAGTGCTCATGACTGCCCTCTGAAAGACCCAAAATTCAGCTGAAAGAGTCAGATGCAGAGACTTGCACCTAACCAATGGACAGAAGCAGCTGACCCCTGTTGTTGAATTTGGGAAGGCAGAAAGACGCTGGGGAGAAGGGTAATCCTGTAGGAGGACCAGCAGTCTCAATTAATCTGAATCCCTTAGATCTCTCAAACACTGGACCACCAAACAGGCAGCATACACCAGCTGATATGAGCCCCCCAGCACACATACAGTAGAGAACTGCGGGGTCTGTGTTCATTCCGGGATGATACACCTAACCCTCAAGAGACTGGAGGACCCAGGGAATTTAGAGGTCTGGTGGGATGGAGTAGGGACATCCATGTTGAGACAGGGGTGTGAGGAAGAGGTATGGGATGTGGAGCAGTCAGAGGGTGGATCTGGCGTGGGTGAATAAAATATAGATTGTAAAAATAAATTAATTACAATAAGAAAATAAAAGTGACATTTACCACATATATTACAATTATTTTCTTCACTCTATAATTTTCCATACATGTAAATAGAGAAGGAGTGAGGAAGTTACTGAGTCTGGGAATGTCAAATCCAGGATCATATAATTGCCAGATTCTCATCCTAAGGTCCTTTACCTGTGAGGGCCACACTGCCTTTATAGCTATCTCCAGTATGGATTTCTGTTCTCTTTTTACAAGTATCTGTGTGTTTAAAACATATATAATATTATTCTTAGTGATTACCTATATCTTTAACCATTTTGCACCACAAAGCTTAGGATATGCTTGTTGTTTTGTTTTGTTTGTTTGTTTGTTTTTGTCTTATTGCTATTTTCTAAAATGTCAACATGCCAATTTTTTGGTCATTAAAACCATGTCTTGTTTTCCACAGTTATTGTTCAAAGATATTTCCTTTATTTCTAAGATCTTTAAGCAAAAAAAAAAAAAAAAAAAAAAACCAATGCAGTAATCAACAGTACTGAGAGATCAGCCACATTCTAGCGATTAGGTCTAGCAGGCTCAATCCACCTGTGGATCAATAATACTATCACAAGAATTGTTATTTTAAGAATAATTTTCTTTTTTGATATTTATTTTATGTGAGTACACTCTAGCTACATTCAGACATGCCAGAAGAGGGCATCAGCTCCCATTACAGACAGTTGTGAGCCACCATTTGGTTACATGGGCTTGTACTCTGAACCTCTGGAAGAGCAGTCAGTGCCCTTAACTGCTGAACCATCTCTTGAGTCCCGTCAAGAATAATTCTTTGCAAGACCAAGGGCCTCGCCTCCCATTGATGGCCAACAAGGCCATCCTGTGCTACATATACAACTAGAGACACAAGCTCTGGAGGGTACTGGTTAGTTCATATCATTGTTCCTCCTATAGGGCTGTTATTTTAAGAATATTTTAAGTCCCCTTTAAAAGATTATATGCCCTAGTACAGGGGAATGCCAGGGCCAGGTAGCGGGAGTCAGTGGGTTGGGGAGTGGGGTGGAGGAAGGCTATAGGGAACTTTTGGATAGGAAACTAGGAAAGGGGATAGAATTTGAAATATAAATGAAGAGAATATCTAATAAAAATTTTAAAAAAAGTGAATAATTCTTACACTATCACATTTGGCTCTTTCAGTTTTCCTCCCATCAAATAGACTTCTATTTATATTTATTTATTTATTTATTTATTTATTTATTTATTTATTTATTATTTTCTTTTTTTACAATTCAAATATTATCCCCCTTCCTGGATCCCCTCCACAAACCCCTATTCCACCCCCTTCCTCCTGTTTATATGACAGTTCTCCCCCACCCACCGTCCCTCCCACCTCATTGCCCTAGCATTCCCCTATGCTGGTGCATTGAGCCTTCACAGGTCCAAGGGCCTCCCCTCCCATTGATGCCAGATAAGGCAATTCTCTTCTACATATGTATACTCTTATACATATGTATATGAATACTGGAGATATGGGTCCCTCCATGTATATTCTTTTGTTGGTAGTTTAGTGCCTGGGAGCTGTGGTTGATATTATTATTCTTACTATGGGGTTGCAAATTCCTTTAGCTCTTCAGTCTTTCTCCTAATTCCTACATTGAGGTCCCCATGCTTAGTAAAATGGTTGGCTTCAAGCATCCCTAACTGTATTGGTAAGGCTCTGGCAGACCCTCTCAGGACATAGCTATATCAGGTTCCTGTCAACAAGCACTTCTTGTCATTAGCAATAGTGTCTGGGTTTGGTAGCTGCATATGGGATGAATCCCTTAGTGGGGCAGTCTCTGGATGGCCTTTCTTTCAGTCTCTGCTTGACTCTTTGTTCCTGCATTTCATTTAGACAGGAACAACTCTGGGTTAATATTTTTGAGATGGGGGATTGGCCCCATTTCTCAAGCTGGGGCATCCCTCAACAGAGGAATAGATACAGAAAATGTGTTACATATAAACAATGGAATACAAAACAATGACTTCATGAAATTTGCAGGCAAATGGATGGATCTAAAAGTTATCCTTCTTAGTGAAGTAACCCAGTCACAAAAGAACACACATAGTATGTATTCACTGATATAAGTGAACATTAGGAATAAAACTCTGAATACCACAATACAACTCACAGACCATATGATGCTCAAAGAAGAAAGACCAAAATGTGGATGTTTCAATTCTACTAGGATTAGAGGGTAGGGGGGACTTGAGAGAAAGAAAAAAGGTGGAGGGGAAAGGGAGGGCAAGATCAATTGTGGGAGGAGACAGGGGAGATGTCAAGAGGGTCAGGAACTGGGGGTAGCCACCAGAATGTTGCAGATGCCAGGAAAGCAAGACATTCCCAGGACCCAATGGGATGACATTAGCTGAAATACTCATAGACTTCTATTAATTGTCTTTTATTTTATTTTTCTTCACCCTTTGATGGGGGAGGCAAGATACAAGGATTTGGCAGGTGGTAACTCCAAAAATTGAAATCCCAACCATTGAGAACTATATCAAGCAAAACTTTCTTACTTAGAAATTATACAAACTGTGTTATTATGTCATAGTTTAATAAAAGACAAAAAATCACCTCTTTTATCTCTTCTTCCTTCTCTATGACAAGTCAATCATTAAAAGGATAATATTTATACCAACTATTGTTTATTATTGATATTTTACTTTTTCTTGATGTTATTCTTACTAAATCCCAACTTAATGATGGACTTTAGGAAACAAAAGCACTGTAATATAAATATCATTTGGAAAATATTGGGCTAAATAATTTTAAACAAATAGTCAATAGCTTTTCTGGTGATGTCATGACTTCTCATTATGTTTGTGATTAGCCAAGTACTTTGTAATCATTTTGGTCATCCAACTGAATGAAACTGCTCTAATTTGTTATTAACTGTGGATGTTGATATTGATTGGCAACCTGACAATCTGTAAAATGACCCAGGAAACATGCCTTTGGGATATCTGTACTGGAGTTTCTAGATTGCATTGAGATATAAAGACTTACCCTAACTGGAGGCAGCAAATACCAATGACGGGCTACCAGACTGAATTATAAGAGAGCAAGCTGTGTTTTCAAGTTCATCTCTGCCTTCTCCCTGACTGCAATTCAACCAATTGTCTCCTCTTTCCAGGAACAATGGACTGTATCACCAAAATTTGTAATAAAATAAGAACTTCCTCCTTTAAGTCGATTTTGTCCATTATCCATTGTTTTTATATTAGCCTAAAGGGGAAACAGTTTTGAGTAATATCAACTTGGTAAAAATGAGTTGTCAAACATTACTATAAACTGTGGCTATAATCTGAAATATCCCCCTGGAAACCTTATATATTAGAGAACTAGTTGTTCGATGGCAAGAATTGGGAGTAGTTGGATAGTGAAAGGCTTTGAAATCATGGATGCTTAGTCCCTTAGGATTTATAAAATGACGTGTAGAGTATGGGGTATAGCTGAAGGAGTAGGTCGATGTCTACTTATCCTACACAGTATACATTGAACTTGGCTATGCTTTCACCTACTCATTCCTGACTGCCACGAGGTAAATATCTTTCTGCTACAAAACACCTGTTTTTGTTCCTACCTTACCACAAGCCTAAGAATACCAGAAAGAATGAGTTGTGGACCAAATAGTAGTTTGAGAGATAGTATTTTAGGTGTTCCATTCCATAAAATCTACATTCAAAAGTGTAGCTCATAGTCATAGCTTTAAAGAAAGTTTTTTTTTCTTTTTCTTTTTTCTTTTCTTTTCTTTTTTTTAACAAATGTGTACTGACAGTACAAATGAAATTGCTCCTTTTTAAGCTGTAAGTTAAAAGGATAAATAGCATAGCAGTGCAAAAACAGAGTAATATGGACCTTTAGTGCAATAGGCAGCAAATACTTAGTAAGGGAATAGAATAAGCATATCTGAAGGTTCTAGTTCTAGTAGGTGTTTGAAAAAAAAAAGAAAAAAAGGTGGTGGTGTGGGACAAACAAAAAGCAGATCCACTTGAGTGGATTCTTATTGAACCAGTTTGTTTTTTTTTTGTTTTTGTTTTTGTTTTTTTTTGTTTTGTTTTTTGTTTTTGTTTTTTGTTTTTTTTTGTTTTTTTTTTTTTTTTTTAATGCCAAACTTACTTAGAAACCATTCTCTCTCTAGGAAGTTAGTAAGCAGCCAAAGAATGTGACTTAATTATCCCATTAGTGCTTGTGCAGTTAGTTTCTGTGTCAGCCAAGAGATGGAGCAACACTAGAGTTTATTTCCACGTGCAAATGCCTCCTTTCACTAATTATATGGTGAACTTAAGGTTTTGCCCTCTTGTATGTTACTTACAAACTTTTTCATTACTATGTTGCTGTTTATAATTTGGCAGTTTGACTTGAATCTACAGCACTGAGATACAATAACCTCTCCTAGCAGTATATAATGAAATAAATTGAAGGAATTGAGGTGGTCTTTTGTGTACCTAATTTAATAATGTGGTTAAGTTTAGTATGAATACAGTAGACTTTATTTATTCTCTTTTGCAGAGAGCCCTTGGTTGCTATTTCCTTATGCCATCCCATTTCCAAGCTTCTGGTTTTATTTTTATAGATATACCCACAGTTTTTACTATAAACAACTGTTGACGATTTAGAGTTCTTGGTTCCTGTTGAGCCTAGCATTATATAAATTTGAATTTGCTTTGCAATTTAAGCAATAGGTAGTAGAAATATCTTGAAGATCATAAACACAGTGAATGCCCCCATGACCTGAATCCTCAGTGAAATAGTTGGCAGAGCATAATTAGTTATTATTTAGTCACAGAAGATAATTGTGTTTACCTTTTACATAGAAAACACATATATTGATTTTATTGAATAAATATTGATTATTTAGAATGCATACATTTTCTATTATATAAAAACAATGTGATTCTATATAAATCCTATTCATTGAAATCCCAACTCCGGATATAGTAGAATTAGGAAAGAGAGTGGGGGCTTTGCAATTGAATGTGTACATTCTACTTGTGGATCCCTTACAAAATGGTTCCTAAATAGTTTTCTATGGAAATATAACAAAGTTGTAATTAAATTCCATATGTTTTACCACTTCCTTTCTCATCTAAGCTGTGGAGGTAAGGTGATTATTTCTCATCCATTTTAACAATTTTTTTTTTTTTTTTTTTTACAGATGGACTACACTTAAATGTATCAGTGAGGACTAAAAGCGTTCCCAGCAGAATGAAGACATGGAGAAGCCCTGTTCTTCAGTCACAGCCTGCAGGACTGTGAGAACAGATTTTAAAGTTTCAAATCCTCCCTGTCTACAATACTTTTACATAGCTGGGAAGTTTGAGTTTGACTGAAATCCTTTTCTCAGCCTGTGAGCTCTGTCCTTCTGTCCATTCTGAAGGTGCGTGAGTTTCAGACTTACCCTACTTAGTTACTTAGGTAGGTGTTTTTCCTTTTCCTTCTCTAGTACTAGTAGAAAGAGGCTTAACACATTTGCATTTCTCAGGCAGTGCTATTTTGATTCATTATCTTAATGCTACCCTGTGGGTTTGCTAATCTTTTATCTACTCCTTCAGCCTCAACTAAACCCAAACAAACATATCCCATTCTCTAGGTATACTATAAAAGCCAGAAGACAAACTCTTCCATGAACAGATAAAATAGACATCTTGAGAGATTGTTGTAGGTTCTAGCAGGGGAGTGCAGCTTCTACTACACCCTTGTAAGATTGTTCTTCCTCTTTCACCTACCAGCCAAATTCAGAAGTGCTGCACATGAAGCAGGGAAGGAGGAGCCACCTGTCTAGCCCTCCTAAAGGTAATATTTAAGTGAAATTGTGAGTGAAATTATGCAGCTAAATAATTAAACAAAATAAACTCCTGGGTAGAAAGAAAAACTAGGGTGACGCCTCTCATCAGTTCAGGTGAAATGCCCACACATGTGTTTTTCAGGTCTCGTCCAGACTCATAAAGTCTGTTTTCCTCTAACAGCTGTTCTTACACATTAGTTCACTGAGGAAACAGGATCTTCTGCTACAGAAGCAGAGAAACCCCTTAAATAACCATCACAATTTGTTTTTACTTAGTACTTTTCTTCTACCTGATACTAAAGTGTCTTAAAAGTTTTGGCAATAACTGAAAGCAACAGCTACGGTTCTGACCCTTCTCATTACTATCATCTTTCAAAACCCAGAATGACATTTATAAAATTCAATTGCTAGAGAGTGGAACTGAGCTATTTCATAATCAAGAGACTATTTCCCTTTATATGCACCTAAATGGAAGGAGCACAATTGAATTCATTCTGTGTGTTCTAATAGTAAAGGAGACCTTAAAGTCCAAAGTAATGATTGTCCCATGAGACCTGCCTTCTTCGATGGCAAAAGAATTTGGGTTCTAACTCAAGTCATGGCATAGGAATTCACATTCTTATTTGACTTACTCTCTGTTTTACCACTCTATTTCTCACCAGCTATAAAATATGAGACTTTATTCCATACGGTGAACATCTACTCTAGGATTCAACTTATGGGCCCCCAATGGATGAGCTAGAGAAAGTACCCAAGGAGCTAAAGGGATCTGCAACCCTATAGGTGGAACAACATTATGAACTAACCAGTACCCCCAGAGCTCTTGACTCTAGCTGCATATGTATCAAAAGATGGCCTAGTTGGCCATCACTGGAAAGAGAGGCCCATTGGACTTGCAAACTTTATATGCCCCAGTACAGGGGAACGTCAGGGCCAAAAAGTGGGAGTGTGTGTGTAGGGGAGTGTGGTGGAGGGTATGGGGGACTTTGGGGATAGCATTGGAAATGTAAATGAGGAAAATACCTAATAGAAATATTTAAAAAAGAAATAAGATAGAAAATTAATACATACATATTAGACTATGATGTAAACTCTACTCACACAAACTTTTGGTTATCTTTTTATAATTGAGAAATAGCACAAGTTTGCAGAACAAAGGAAGTTATAAAACTCCTGAATAGTCACCAGAGTTCAGGTAACTGGGGACAGCATACAAAACCATTAAGGATTGAATGTGAAACACACTGGTAGGCATCAGTTGACCAAAGAAAAGTTTCAGTCTAAGTTCACCTTCTTGAAAAATGTAAATGGAGGTTTATGGGATTTATTCATGGGACCATTTGTGACTCAAAAGAAGTGATATTCCTAGACAACTTCAAGTAGCCAAATACGGACATTTCCTACTACACTTAATTGTTTACACAGTATAGATTTCTGGAGAGAGGAGAAGCCTCATAAAATTTTTGAATTTCCTATCATTCCATTACAGAGTGTTAATGGCTAGATATCATGAGACTCATTTATAAGTTATCATAGATGCTTTGCATGTAAAAAAAAATCAATGGTGGGGTCTGGGGAGAAAAAAATACACATAACATATTATGATTATAAAATGTGTGAATTTTTTTCTTGAAATTTTAGTCTGTTTGATGTCATCATAATAACTGTGATTCTATATCAAAATGTCCTGATATAGGAGTGTCTTTGTTTTGCCAGTTTTGGAAATGTCAAATGTCTAATGATATTGCCTGGCAATACTATCTATCCTGAAAGAGTCACAATAGAGAACACTCTTAATGTTCTTACACAGCAGAAGAATTAGAAATGCACATGCAGTGAAAAATTATATGATTATCAATTTTATGCAAATAAACTCTTATTTGCATTTACATATATATTACATGATTTATATTATATATAGATTTCCTTAGATTTCCTATAATTGCTGGATCTAAATCATTATTTCCTCAATGGAGTCATAATAGAGTTTAAGCTAAGTATTGACCTCTAAGCAGAATACAAATCTTAAAATTACTATTGGAAGTGTCCATATAATTAATTAATGAAAGATTTTTTTAAATGGTATAAGAAAAGCTTTATCGAAAACTTAATTAAATATGGAAATAATCTAAAATTTTCTATCCTCCAGCAAAGTATTGGCCAGACACTAACTTCCAAGTGCACCAGCTATATGGTCAGAATTCACAAAAAAAAAAAAAAAAAATGCATAGAAACAGTGTGTGAAGAGTATAACAAGTCACAAAACCCAAATCATGCCCGGGTTTCATGTTGCAGCTTCTCACTCAGAACCACAGAATCTCTCCTTAATGAATTTCCAATTGTCACTAGAATAGAAGCAAAATAAAATAAAGTAAAATGAGGTTAAAAGGAATGATATTAAGCTGAAGAAGAGAATAACCGTTTCCATAAGAATGGTAAAACACTCTCATCTGCACCCAGGCATCACGACAAGGAGTGGCAACTACCCGAAACCAGAGCGCAAGAACAACAAACAGCAAATGTAGAGTCATTTATTGTGGTGAAAACCAGCACAGCATAACTCAGTGTGCCTCGGGGCTTTGGTGTATGAGACCATGACACAGGAATTTAAATTCTGGTGGTATCATAGATGGCAGTCAATGGGTACATTCTTTTTACACACAGAACAGTTTACAATAAAGTTCATGAGGTGGAAAACTGCGAACACTTTTGTCTTTAGGTGAATCAGAGGGAAAAAAAAGGAAATAGTTATTCAAAATGTGTGGATCACGGCAGGTTTGAGCCTTGTTTTAGAAGCAGTGAAAGTTGTTCCCTCTCCCTTCATAGTTCTTCTCTGAGTTTTCATATAGAAACCTACATAGGCAGGAAGGGAATCTAAAGAGAAGTGAACCAAAGACCCCAGCAAGCCTCCTCAGTGTGAGGATTGGAAGGGCCCTCTGGCAGCTGACTCTCTCCTGCCTCCGGTGCCCTTCTTCTTATAGCATTACAGGAATTCATGTATTCCCTACTTTTCATTAACACTTACATTTTCTGAAGGTTGCCTATTCCTTCACTGAGGAATTTATCAGCTCATCTAATGTGAGGAACCATTCTGCGTCCCAATGTAGAAACTAGCAGCTTACTCAAGAAGACACTAGAATTGCCAAATACATATCCCGTACAATTAGGCAAGGCGCCACTATGTTCATAGCACCCTTATTTATAATAGGCAGAAGCTGGAAAGAACCCATATGTGCCTCAACAGAGGAATGGATACAGAAAATGTGGTACAGTTACACAATGGAAAACTACTCAGCTATTCTTAGGCAGATGGATGGAACTAGAAAATATCCTGAGAGAGGTAACCAAATCTCAAAAGAACACCCATGATATGCACTCACTGATAAGTGTATATTAGCCTAGAAGCTCAGAATACCCAAGATACAGTTCACAGACCATATGAAGCTCAAGAAGAAGGAAGACCAAACTGTGGATACTTCAATCCTTCTTAGAAGGGTGAACAAAATACTCATAGAAGTAGTTACAGAGACAAAGTTTGAAGCACAGTCTGAAGGAATGGCCATCCAGACACTGACCCATCTGGGGATCAAACCACCAACCAAAGAGGACGCATGGAGGGACTCATGGCTCCAGCTGCATATGTAACAGAGGATAGCCTTGTTGGTCATCAATGGAAGGAAAGGCTCTTGGTCCCGTGAATGGTCTATGTCCCAGTGTAGGGGAATGCCAGGACCAGGAAATAGGAGTGGTTGGGTTGGTGAGCAGAGAGAAGAGGGAGTGGATAGGGGGTTTTAGGAAGGGAAACCAGGAAAGGGGATAACATTTGAAATGTAAATAAAGAAAATATCTAATAAAAAATAAAAAGTGAAAAAATAAAAATTCAACTGTACTAACTAGGGAAAAGTGAGTAGTGGCCACGATTATGCATTCCACTATTGCATTAGTAATTATCAGTTCCTTTCAGTATTTACATTTCAAAAATGTCTTCCATTAATATATGTTCATAATAGTTCTCATTCATGGCTCTACAGATACTGTACACAGCTGTTTAAACATATGAGGAAAACATCAACCTGAAAATTTCTTCATACTTATATTATACATTTACTTTCTTATTTAATTGAGTCACATACTGAAATAAACAGTGTAATGATAACATAATACTATTTGTGTGTTTTTAAATACACACTAAGTACATATATACATAAAATAATGAATACATTTTAATACAGATATTTGAAAAGATGGCACATAAAACTTCAATTTCTTTATCCCCACTTAATGCTGTTTCTTAAACTGCCTGAAAATTCTGGCTGCTGAGAGTGGTCTGGCTAACACTGTCATTTAGAAGAGCATTGAAATGTGCCCTCAGCAAAGAAAGTCACAGGTTCTTGCTTCTCCTGCTACTTGTGCAATAGGGAGTTTGTAATGGAAATGACAACACACCATTAAGTATAGCACTAGCTTGCAGGCATTGATGTAAATATCATTACAGATTAAAGACCTCTGCAAGAATTCAGGCAAGTAGGATTAGCAAATAAACTATTAGAGCTAGAGATTGAATTTTGATAGGCCCAACAAAGCATAATATCTACTATAGCCTCAGTTTTGTTTATTTCGCAGGGAGGCAATGGTTCTTGTGAATTTGCAAAGTGCCACATATGTGGTTCCATTACAGCAAGAATGTTGGAAGAAAACCTGAGCTTATGAGTGAATCAAGGAATGAAGGAAGAGGCTCTTCGCAAAAGTGTTGGAGTTGTGGCACCTATCATTTACAGAGACTGAAATTTCAGACCCATTAAGTGCTGTAATAGGATCCTGGGCAACATAGGTTGGCTGCTTCTTCTTCATTTCATGGCCTTGGAAAATTTTTACACCAATTGCAAAGGATTTGATATCTCCTATAGTAGTAATTGTTAAAAGCTCAAGATTATTGTTTGGTTAAATATTTACCAATAGTACACACAAGTGTATATAAGCACATTTATGTGTAGTTCTCTGAATGTTCTAATTTCACTTATGTAAAAATGCAGTGTGATCTCATTCAAAAGCTTTGCCTTTTTGATGCCATTTCATCCCAAGGGAAAGTTCACTGAATGAGAGAAAGTATCCCTACAATTTGGATTTTAAGTGTCCCCCAAAGGTCCTTCTTACCCAGATACTAGGATCAAGCTCTTAGCATGTGTAAGGGAGGGGGAGGGAGGGCATGGGGGACTTTTGGGATAGCATTGGAAATGTAAATGAGGAAAATACCTAATAATAATAGTAATAAAAATAATAATAATAATAAATAATGAACTCTGAAGAGTCTTCATGGAACATGACCTTACAGAACACAGAGGCTTGATGTCCCTTCCCACTACTATCTTTCTCCTTCAGGTCACAAGGTGACTGTTTTTGTTCCACCATATCTTTGTGCTCTAATGTTCTGCCAGATACTTCATCTTTAGACACTGTGGTCTACAAGGTCTCAGATGATTCTAGAATGAGAAATAAGTTTCTGGTATAGATGAACTGCCCAGTTCATAGCATTTTGTTAGATAACAAAGCCATTATATCATGTAAGTATATTTGTATATTTATTGGTTCCTATGTGAAGGTTGATACTTATAAAGGAGGTGTGTGTGTGTGTGTGTGTGTGTGTGTGTGTGAGAGAGAGAGAGAGAGAGAGAGAGAGAGAGAGAGAGAGAGAGAGAGAGAGTGTGTGTTCCTTCTAAGGAAATATATTTCCTATTTTATCTACCTAACTCAGAAAATGACTTTGTTTCTCATGGGTTATGACTCATATAAGAAAAACATTTTCATTTTATTTACAGATAGCAATTTAAAATGCATCTGTTACCATCATCACATTTACGTGTAATTACTGAACTTTAGGGGAGCTTTTTATACTGTGATTCCATGAACTTAATTTCTACCCACTTCAGAACAACACTATAATGCAGTCATTCTGTTCATATGTCAAATCGCGACATAGATGAAATATTACTTATGTGAATTTAACATTTATCTTGTTTTGATATGTAAGGTTTGCATACAGGATACCTGTAAAGAAGAGTTCAGGATTCTTTTTCCTTTCTTTTAGCATAGCACACATGGTGAAGCGAAAGGGAAAAAAAGAAATGGAATAAGGGCTTTGTTGGAAATAAAGGTGTTTCGTTGGATCTTTCCTTTTGAGGATATAGAAAGGCATGGTGAGAGGAGTGGACTGCCCTTCCTCATCAGCAGCACAGGGACACTTGAGTGGTAAGAAAAATGTAACCAAATATAGGCACTTTGTAAAGTACATGGATTTATACCATTTTTGAAGCCACATTTCTCATAAACAGACAGTATTAACTAAAAGAAGTGGGATTAATGATGCTTTTTCTAAACCCTGTAGTAATGGCAAAACGGGGTCATAAAAAAGTTAGAGAAAAGGTGAGCATTGTGACTAAAACTTATTGGTCTATGGAGGTGATAGGATAAGAAGTTGCAAGACTAGTTAATAGCAACCATTAAATAAATCTAATCATCAAGAGAGTCACAATCCTGGTCTGGAAAAAAAAGCAATCATGGATGCAAGGTGGACAACACCACCAATACCTCAAAGATGATTAGAAGACGGTGAAAATTGAAGCTGTGAGCTGACTGAGATTTTACATACTGAAATTGATGTGTGTGTGTGTGTGTGTGTGTGTGTGCATGTGCCTGTGCATGCATGTGTGTGTGTGAGAGAGAGAGAGAGAAAGAGAGAGAGAGAGAGAAAGAGAAGGAGAAAGAGAGAGAGAGAGAGAGAGAGAGAGAGAGAGAGAGAGAGAGAGAAAGAGGAGAGAGAGAGAGAGAGAGAGAGAGAGAGAGAGAGAGAGAGAGAGAGAGAGAGATACATAGAGAAATACACAGAGACAGAGATACTGCTATGTGAACACACTTGGCAATAGCATGCATTTTAGTTTTAGGAAGGTCAGAAGTTTAGCAAAATTTAAATTCTTGTCTATGTGAACTATTTTGGCAAAATACAAGTTGTGTTCTTTCCAGACAATTATAAATGTGTTGAATCCTAGGAGGGCATGATATGTCTGTGAAGATATATTACAACAGCCATTGTAGGCCAACCAGATGGCTCAGTGGGTAAAGGTGCCCGCTGTTAAGCTAAAGGTGTGAACTCTATCCCCAGGACCTACAATGTGAAAGAAAAGAACTGGTTCTCACAGGTTATTCTCTGTCTCAACACTTTCATTATGGGTGTAAACATGTCTACTACCCACACACATATACAAAACAATAATAATAAAGAAAATAGGCATTGTGAAGTAAAACAATGCAATACTTGTATATATTAGGCATTGTGCCAAATGCTTTGAATGAATTTTCCTTTATTAATTTCAACAAATATATAATCACTTTATTATCATCATATAAATTTACATAAAAAACCTGAGTGCTACAACCAATATGAGCTCTGGTGCTGAAATAAAACACTCTGTGTGGGTCCTTATTAGGTCATCTGTGGGAACCTTAGGAAAGAACATAGAATAAATCCTTGATAAAATGGTATGAGTGCTGCTGGGAGCAGCCAGGTTCTGTGTATCACAGAGCAGTGGCCAGACAAACAGGGGAAGACTTGAAAGTAATTCTTCTTTACTTTATCCCACATATTTTTTGATTGAAGAAATCTTATATATTTGTGTTCTCAATAATAACTCTCAATAACTCACATATTGCAATTTAAGGTTATGATAAGAGTATAAAGTAATTTCTATGGTTACATTACTTCTGGAAACTTTTTTTGTATTGTTTTGTTTTTCTATCCTATTTTATCATGTTGATAGAATTTAGAAACCTTAGCATATCTTTTCCGTCACAGACAAGAATGTAAAAATATGCAGGAGGCACACTTCTGTTTCATTACTCTGCTACATTTTATTTTTGAAACTTATATTTCCATACTGTCATGAAAAAATCCTAAGTGGACTAAAATAAATTGTAGAATGTTACTTGAGTTCATTCTACTTAATAATCAAGCTTATTCATATGCTTTGAGAAAAATGTAGCCAGTATAACTTTCTTAAAAGAAAATAATAACAATCAAAAGTACCTATGAATAAAAGTTGCTTGTGTTATTGAAAAGAAGGAGTCACAGAGACTTGGAGACAAGATGGGTGTGTTAGGCAGAAGAGAGTCTTGCAAGTATAAAGAGGTTTATTTTCTTATTCAATTATGAAGGGGGTCTCATGTCCCACTTTCATAGTATCAGTATTAAGAACACATGACTGCTCAGATGACTGTGGTTTAAATGGCATCTGGTATAACAGGAGTGCTTCTTAGTTTCCTACTATTGGAATTAAAATACAAGGATTATACTCTAGATTCAGTGGTTATAACTAGCTACAGAACACCCATCTCATTTCCAAAATTCTGGGGAAATGTAAATAGGTGAGCAGACAGAAATATTTGACTATTTAAAGTAAGTGATTGCTTTCCTTGTCTAGTTTCAAAATATTTTTGAAATTGTTATAATTAATAATAGATAGAGACAAGAAAAAAATCGACTTTAAAATAATGCATTTTTTTTTAAAAAATGCAATGTCTGGGGCTGTGGCTTAGTGATAGAATACTTTCCTTGAATGTATTAGATACTAGGTTATATATATAGATACATATACACAACATGAATGATATTATTATGTAATTACATATTTAAAATTTGACATTTTATGAAGTCTAACCTGCTAAGATATCTCTCAATAATACTTTGCCAAAAATAATGTAACTAAATCATGAAACTTGTAGCAATAGAAATAATAAATAGTGGTAAAAATGCAAGAGAATGAAAATAAAATTATGAAAATGTGAATTGATTCATTTAATGATTATCTGACAACAATAAAGTTTATATTCATATTCATGAATCATCTTCATGAAATATATATCTCCTTTACATGATCTGTAACAAGGATTAGAAATGAGAAGCTAAGTAGACTGAGTTATATAACTTAAGAAATCCACAGCACGATGGAAGATAAGCAGCTATGAAATGTTCCCATAGTCATGACATATGCATGAAATATATTTTGATCAAGGACATATACAGCTTTCTTTCCCCAGTTCCTGCACTGTTCCCCCAACCATGATTTTCTCCTCATATATTGTTTTGTTTTTCCCACTGACTCTTTCAGCACTGGAAGTGTGAATATGGATGTGGGATCATGTTCAGAGCAAGATGGCGTGTTAGGGCCATATTATTTTTTTAAAAATGACTCTTTGCCTAGGCGCTGTCAATTGCTAATAACCCTGGAGCTAGGAGTCTGATTTACTGGCTATTCCTATGTCCATGATGGTATTTAGTTGGACTTGGTTTTGCAAAATTTTGCATTTGTTCAAAATAACTGTTAGTACATCTCTGCTGTCATTATTGCAGTGTCCCCTGACAATTCAGAAATGTTCATGGGTCAGGAAAGTCTCCAGAAAAAAACCACACCCAAGACAGTTTCGGGGGGACAGCATTAACTTTATTGCATGTGAGCAACTACTTATATAGTGGAAGCCTATTTACCAGACTATGATTGCTTACCTCAGATTTGATAGTTAGCACTCACACCAGCTGGAGTTCTATATGGAAGAAGTAAATTAAAAGAGACATGGAGTTGTAGACTCAACCACAGGCCAGGTACCAGCTAGTAACACTACTTCAGAATTCGATGTCCTGACTTCAGTTGCATTGATGTGCTGTGTTTTTTTATTTAGAAGCACAGTATGTCAGGTGGACTGGCTGCTAGGTCATGCCTGAATTTTCTTCTACACATGTGTGCACTGTCCTTGTAACTATCTTGTAGTTATCTACCACCTCAGCGTCTTACAGTCTTTTCAAACCCTCTTAATCCCTTGTTTCCTGAAGCATGTAAATAGGGGTTGTACTATAGATGCTCCATTGAGAGTTGAGTGCTCTTCAGTCTGCTCCCCTCTTCAGGAGAATTGAATAAAACCATCCAAGACATAAAAAGGGAAGTAGACACAATAAAGAAAACCCAAAAGTGAGGCAATGCTGGAGATAGAAACCCTAGGAAAGAAATCTGGAACCATAGATGTGAGCATCAGCAACAGAATACAAGAGATGGAAGAGAGAATCTCAGGTGCAGAAGATTCCATAGATAACATAAGCACAACAATCAAAGAAAATGGAAAATGCAAAAAGATCCTAACTCAAAACATCCAGGAAATCCAGGACAGAATGAGAAGACTCAACCTATGGATAATAGGAGTAGATGAGAATGAAGATTTTCAACTCAAAGGACTGGCAAATATCTTCAACACAATTATAGAAGACAACTTCCCAAACCTAAAGAAAGAGATGCCCATGAACATAAAAGAAGCCTACAGAACTCCAAATAGACTGGACCAGAAAGGAAATTCCTCCTGACACATAATAATCAGAACAAAAAAATGCACTAAATAAAGATAGAATACTAAAAGCAGTAAGGTAAAAGGTCAAGTAACATATAAAGCAAGTCTATCAAAATTACACCAGATTTTTCACCAGAGACTATGAAAGCCAGAAGAGCCTGGGCAGATGTTATACAGACACTAAGAGAACACAAATTCCAGCCCAGGCTATTATAACCAACCAAACTCTCAATTACCATAGATGGAGAAACCAAAGTATTCCATGACAAAACCAAATTCACACGTCTTTCCACAAATCCAGCCCTTCAAAGGATAATAGCAGAGAAAACCAATACAAGGACAGAAACCACATCCTAGAAAAAGCAAAAAGGTATTCAGCAAACCTAAAAGAAGAGAGCGACAAGAAAAAACGCCAACTTTAACAACAAAATAACAGGAAGCAACAATTACCTTTCCTTAATATCTCTTAATATCAATGGGCTCAATTCCCCAATAAAAAGACATAGACTAACAGACTGGCTACACAAACAGGACCCAACATTTTGCTGCTTACAGGAAACTCATCTCAGAGGAAATGATAGACACAACCTCAGAATGAAAGGCTGGAAAACAATTTTTCAAGCAAATGGTATGAAGAAACAAGCTGGAGTAGCCATTTTAATATCTAATAAAATCGACTTCGAAAGAAAAGTCATCAAAAAAGACGAGGAGGGGCACTTCATACTCTTCAAACGTAAAATCCTCCAAGAGGAACTATCAATTCTGAATATATATATATATATATATATATATATATATATATATATATGCTCCAAATACAAGGGCAGCCACATTCATTAAAGAAACTTTAGTAAAGCTCAAAGCATACATTGTACCTCACACAATAATAGTGAGAGACTTCAACACACCACTTACACCAATGGACAGATCATGGAAACAGAAACTAAACAGGGACACGGGGAAACTACCAGAATTTATGAAACAAATGGATCTGACAGATATGTACAGAACATTTCTTCCTAAAACAAAAGGATACACCTTCTTCTCAGCACCTCATGGTACCTTCTCTAAAATTGACCACATAATTGGTCACAAAACAAGTCTCAACATATACAAAAATATTGAAATTGTCCCATGCATTCAATCAGATCACCATGGACTAAGGCTGATCTTCAATAACAAAATAAATAATAGAAAGCCAACATTCACGTGGAAACTGAACAACACTCTTCTCAATGATACCTTGGTCAAGGAAAGAATAAAGAAAGAAATTAAGGACTTTTGGAGTTTAATAAAATTAAAGCCACAATATACCCAAACTTATGGGTGACAATGAAAGCATTTCTAAGAGGAAAACTCATAGCTCTGAGTGCCTCCAAAAGGAAACTAGAGAGAGCACACAATACACCTAAAAGCTCTAGAACAAAAGGAAACAAATTCACCCAAGAGGAGTAGACAGCAGGAAATAATCAAACTCAGGGGCGAAATCAACCAAGTGGAAACAAGAAGAACTATTCAAAGAATCAACCAATTGAGGAGCTGGTTCTTTGAGAAAATCAACAAGATAGATAAACCCTTAGCTAGACTCACTAAAGGGCACAGGGAAAGCATTATAATTAACAAAATCAGAAAGGAAAAGGGAGACATAACAACATATCCTGAAGAAATCCAAAATACCATCAGATCCTTCTACAAAAGGCTATACTCAACAGAACCGGGGAACCTGGATGAAATGGACAAGTTTCTAGACAGATACCAGGTACCAAAGTTAAATCAAGATCAGGTTAATGATCTAAACAGTCCTAAATCCCCTAAAGAAATAGAAGCAATCATTAATAGTCTCCCAACCAAAAAAACCCCAGGACCAGATGGGTTTAGTGCAGAGTAATATCACACCTTCAAAGAAGATCTAATCCCAGTTCTTCACAAACTATTCCACAAAATAAAAACAGAAGGGACTCTACCCAACTCATTCTATGAAGCCACAATTACTCTGATATCTAAACCACAAAAAGACCCAACAAAGATAGAGAACTTCAGACCAATTTCCCTTATGAATATCAATGCAAAAATCCTCAATAAAGTTCTCACTAACTGAATCCAAGAACACATCAAAATAATCATCCATCCTGACCAAGTAGGTTTCATCCCAGGGATGCAGGGATGGTTCAATATATGGAAATCCATCAATGTAATCCAGTATATAAACAAACTCAAGGACAAAAAACACATGATCATCTCATTAGATGCTGAGAAAGCATTTGATAAAATCCAACACCCATTCATGATAAAAGTCTTGGAAAGATCAGGAATTCAAGGCCTTTACCTAACCATGATAAAAGCAATCAACAGCAAACCAGTAGCCAACATCAAAATAAATGGTGAGAAGCTAGAAGCAATCCCACTAAGATCAGGGACTAGACAAGTGTGTCCACTCACTCCCTACCTATTCAACATTGTACTTGAAGTCCTAGCCAGAACAATTCAACAACAAAAGGAGATCAAGGGGATACAAATTGGAAAGGAAGAAGTCAAAATATAACTTTTTGCAGATGATATGATAGTATATATAAGTGACCCTAAAAATTCCACCAGAGAACTCCTAAGCTTGATAAACAGCTTCAATGAAGTAGCTGGATATAAAATTAACTCAAACAAGTCAATGGCCTTTCTGTACACAAAGGATAAACAGGCTGAGAAAGAAATTAGGGAAACAACACCCTTCTCAATAGTCACAAGTAATATAAAATACCTTGGTGTGACTCTAACTAAGGAAGTGAGAAATCTGTATGATAAGAACTTCAAGTCTCTGAAGAAAGAAATTAAAGAAGATCTCAGAAGATGGATAGATCTCCCATGTTCATGGATTTGCAAGATCAATATAGTAAAAATGGCTATCTTGCCAAAAGCAATCTACAGATTCAATGCAATCCCCATCAAAATTCCAACTCAATTCTTCAACGAATTAGAAAGGGAAATTGGCTGATTTGTCTGGAATAACAAAAAACCTAGGATAGCTAAACCTCTGGTCAAGGATAAAAGAACCTCTGGTGGAATCACCATGCCTGACTTAAAGCTGTACTACAGAGCAATTGTAATAAAAACTACATGGTACTGGTATAGCGACAGACAAGTAGACCAAGGGAACAGAATTGAAGACCCAGAGATGAACCCATACACCTATGGTCACTTGATCTTTGACAAGGGAGCTAAAACCACCCAGTGGAAAGAAGACAGCATTTTCAACAAATGGTGCTTTCACAACTGGCATTTATCATGTAGAAGAATGCGAATTGATCCATTCCTATCTCCTTTTACTCAGGTCAAATCTAAGTGGATTAAGGAACTTTACATAAAACCAGAGACACTCAAACTTATAGAGGAGAAATTAGGGAAAAGCCTCGAAGATATGGGTACAGGGGAAATATTCCTGAATAGAACAGCAATGGCTTGTGCTTTAAGAACGAGATTTGATAAATGGGACCTCATAAAGTTGCAAAGCTTCTGCAAGGCAAAAGACACCATCAATAAGACAAAAAGACCACCAATAGATTGGGAAAGGATCTTTACTTATCCTAAATAAGATAGGGGACTAATATCCAATATATATAAAGAACTCAATAAGGTGGTCTCCAGAAAATCAAATTACACCATTAAAAAATGAGGCTCAGAGCTGAACAAAGAATTCTCACCTGAGGAATACTGAATGGCAAAGAAGCACCTGAAAAAATGTTCAACATCCTTAATCATCAGGGAAATGCAAATCAAAACAACCCTGAGATTCTACCTCACACCAGTCAGAATGGCTAACGTAAAAAATTCAGGTGACAGCAGATGCTGGTGAGGATGTGGAGAAAGAAGAACACTCCTCCATTGTTGATGGGATTGCAAGCTTGTACAACCAGTCTGGAAATCAGTCTGGCGATTCCTCAGAAAATTGAACATAGTACTACTGGAGCATCCTGCAATACCTCTCCTAGGCATGTATCCAGAAGATGTCCCAACTGGTAAGAAGGACATATGCTCCACTATCTTCATAGCAGCCTTATTTATAATAGCTGGAAGCTGGAAAGAACCCAGATGCCCCTCAACAGAGGAATGGATACAGAAAATATGGTACATTTACACAGTGGAGTACTACTCAGCTATTAAAAAGAATGAATTTATGAAATTCCTAGGCAAATGGATGGACCTGGAAGGCATCATCCTGAGTGAGATAACCCAATCACAAAGGAACTCACACAATATGTACTCACTGATCAGTGGATATTAGCCCAGAAACTTAGGATACCCAAGATATAAGATACAATTTGCTAAACACATGAAACTCAAGAAGAATGAAGACCAATGTGTGGACACTTTGCCCCCTCTTAGAATTGGGAACAAAACACCCAGGGAAGGAGTTACAGAGACAAGTTTGGAGCTGTGAGGAAAGGATGGAACATCTAGAGACTGCCATATTCCGGGATCCATCCCATAATCAGCTTCCAAACACTGACACCATTGCATACACTAGCAAGATTTTGCTGAAAGGACCCAGATATAGCTGTCTCATGTGAGACTATGCTGGGGCCTCACAAACACAGAAGTTGATGCTCACAGTCAGCTATTGGATGGATCACAGGGTCCCCAATGGAGGAGCTAGAGAAAGTAGCCAAGGAGCTAAAGGGATCTGCAACTCTATAGGCGGAAAACATTATGAAGTAATCAGTACCCTTGATTAGCTCTTGACTCTAGCTGCATATGTATCAAAAGATGGCCTAGTTGGCCATCAATAGAAAGAGAGGCCCATTGGACTTGCAAGCTTTATATGCCACAGTACAGGGGAACGTCAGGGCCAAAAAGTGGGAGTGGGTGGGTAAGGGAGTAGGGGGTGTATGGGAGACTTTTGGGATAGCATTGGAAATGTTAATGAGGAAAATGCCTAATAAAAATATTTTTAAAAAAAGAGTTTGACACACAGATGTCCAATTTTACATAGCCTATGGAACCAGTCAATGCTTCTTCTCTATCTCTAAGCAAAGAAAGAAGTGGGGAAAGGATAGGAGGAAAAGAGTAGAAGACAGTGATAGACAGACACAGACAGCAGAAATTATGGGGGAAGGGCAGCAATGCATCATCTGGTTCTTTGAAAAACTGGGCACAGTAACAATGATGAAACCACTTAATGCTCTGTTATATCTGAATTCATTTAAAGTATGCACATTCAAATATTTAATTGACTTAATTATGAAACAACAACAAAACAGCAACAAGAAACAACAACAACAACAACAACAACAAAAACAGTTAAAAGAACTAAAATGATTTTCCCAGAATTATATTAAATATAATGCTTGGGATGTTATATTAGTATCATATCTTAGATTTTAGCCTATCTTAGTCTTTAATAATATTCAGAAAAGCACTCAAAATAGAAAGTATTTTCACAAGAAAATTAATTCATGTTCAACTTACATTATTATAAGCACATATTATTGCATTAAAGAGAGAATATGGAATTTTCAAAATCACTGCATTAAGAGCAAATACTATAATGTATAGTATTCTTAGATGTACATTATAAAGTACAGATCTCTCAGTTAACTTCTAAACTTTTTTTTTACATTACAATAAGTAATTCTGAATTTTATCTATGAGTGATAAAATAAAAGTTCCTACTACAAGGTTTTGAATCAGGTATATATGCCTACTTTATTAAACAGGAAAAAAAGGAACAGTGTTGATGAAAGAAAAAATTAATCATTCAGAAAGCATGGTTATTCACTGAAGTTCCTCAGCATAGTCACACATCATTGTATGTGCAGGTGGTAAGCAATTTGCTTTTTTAAATATTATAGTTTGATGCTACAGGAACAAGATATCATTGTAACAAAAATACCCTGTTGTTTCAGTAACATCTCTCAAATTCTCGATTACACTGCCATAGATTGTTTTTTGTTTTTTGTTTGTTTGTTTGTTTGTTTGTTTGTTTTTGTGAATAAAGGTAAAAAGTAAAGGTAAAAAAAAACGGTATTCTTATAAATAAAGGTAAACCTTTCCTACCCCCCCCAAAGAAAAAAATCACTAAACTTAGCCTCCTGTTTCCGGTTTGAGAAAATTCTTGCCGAGGAGTATTTGCAGAAAAGAAGCAATTTTAATATAAGCAATGTAGGTCAATACCCACAAACCTTCAAAAAAGCTGAGGAGGAAGGTGACCCCATAGGAAGAGCAACAGTGTCAACTAAGCCAGACCCTTGAGATCTCTCAAACCCTGAGCCATCAACCATGCAGCATACAAGAGCTAGTCCAAGGACCCCAACACATAAACAGCCATGGACTCCCTAGTCTGGCCTCAGTGGGAGAAGAAGACCTAACTCCAGAGAGACTTGAGGCTCCAGGGAATGGAGAGACCTGGCAGAGGCATCCTCTTGGAGACAAGGAGGTGGAGGAATGGGATGAGGAGCTGTGGGAGGACAGACCCAGTTGGTCAATGACTGGCCTGTAAAATAAATAAATAAATAAATAAATAAATAAATAAACAAACAAATAAATGTAATAAAAATATTTTTAAAAGTATATCATCCTGAGTGAGGCAACCCAATTACAAAAGAACTCACATGGTATGCACAAATTAATAAGTGGATATTAACCCAGAAACTTAGAATACCCAAGTTACAATTTGTAAAACACATGAAACTCAAGAAGAAGGAAGACCAAAGTGTGGATATTTCGTTCCTCCTTAGAATGGGGAACAAAATACCTATGGAAGGAGTGACAGAGACAAAGTTTGGAGCTGAGATGGAAGTAAGGACCACCCAGAAACTGCCTCACCCAGGGATCCATTCCATAAATATCCACCAAACCCAGACACTATTGCATATTCCAGTATATGATTTTGATGACAGGATCCTGATATAGCTGTCTATTGTGAGGCTATCCCAGTGCCTGGCAAATACAGAAGTGGATGCTCACAGTCATCTATTGGATGGAACTCAGGGCCCCAATGGAGGAGCTAGAGAAAATACCCAAGGAGCTGAAGGGGTCTGCAACCCTATAGAAGGAACAACAATATGAACTAACCAGTACCCCCAGAGCTCATGTCTCCAGCTGTATATGTAGCAGAAGATGGCCTAGTCGACCATCATCAGGAGGGGAGGCCCTTGGTCTTGAGAAAGTTATATACCCCAGTACAGTGGAATGCCAGGGCCAGGAAGCAGGAGTGGGTGGGTTGGGGAGCAGGGTCGGGGGAGGGTATAGGGGACTTTCGGGATAGCATTTGAAATGTAAATGAAGAATATATCTAATAAAAGGTCAATAATTAAGTGATATTAATTGGTAACAATTAATAATTAATAAATACTATATTTAAAGTAAAGAAACTATCAAATTATGTACTAAATAATTGAAGTGAGTAAAACCATCTATCTATAAGCTTCATCAATTATCTCAGAATCCATAGGGAAAAAAACACTGTGTTGTTTAATATGATGCAAACTAGACAAAGGAAATAAAACCATGGAAGATTATACAAAGGAATATTAGTGCTTCTTTGAAAGACACCTATGTTACACTTTTTAATTTATGTGTAAAAACAAACCAACCACAAATAAGGACTACCATGTCTTAGATATACTTTTTCATATATATTGCACTAAAAGGCCTTAAAAATAATTCTAATGACATTTCATCAAAAATTTAATAATTATAAGCATAAAAGTACTACAAAGCCATGGCAACAAGATTGCCAAAAGGCAAAGGATTTTATGAAAATGATATTTGGAGATAGATAATCAATGTTATTTGTTTTTGTTTGTTTGTTTGTTTTTAAAGTTGTATTTATTTCATGTAAGTGAGTATACTGTTGCTGTCTTCAGACACACAAGAACAGGGCATTGGATCCCATTACATGGTTGTGAGCCACCATTTGGTTGCTAGGAATTAAACTCAGGACCTCTGGAAGAGCAGTCAGTGCTTTTTTTTTTTTTTTTTTTTTTTTTTCCATTTTTTATTAGGTATTTAGCTCATTTACATTTCCAATGCTATACCAAAAGTCCCCCTTACCCACCCACCCCCACTCCCCTACCCACCCACTCCCCCCCTTTGGCCCTGGCGTTCCCCTGTACCGGGGCACACAAAGTCTGCGTGTCCAATGGGCCTCTCTTTCCAGTGATGGCCGACTAGGCCATCTTTTGATACATATGCAGCTAGAGTCAAGAGCTCAGGGGTACTGGTTAGTTCATAATGTTGTTCCACCTATAGGGTTGCAGATCCCTTTAGCTCCTTGGGTACTTTCTCTAGCTCCTCCATTGGGAGCCCTGTGATCCATCCATTAGCTGACTGTGAGCATCCACTTCTGTGTTTGCTAGGCCCCGGCATAGTCTCACAAGAGACAGCTACATCTGGGTCCTTTCGATAAAATCTTGCTAGTATATGCAATGGTGTCAGCGTTTGGATGCTGATTATGGGGTGGATCCCTGGATATGGCAGTCTCTACATGGTCCATCCTTTCATCTCAGCTCCAAACTTTGTTTCTGTAACTCCTTCCATGGGTGTTTTGTTCCCACTTCTAAGGAGGGGCATAGTGTCCACACTTCAGACTTCACATAAAATCAGAGACACTGAAACTTATAGAGGAGAAAGTGGGGAAAAGCCTTGAAGATATGGGCACAGGGGAAAAATTCCTGAACAGAACAGCAATGGCTTGTGCTGTAAGATCGAGAATTGACAAATGGGACCTAATGAAACTCCAAAGTTTCTTCAAGGCAAAAGACACTGTCTATAAGACAAAAAGACCACCAACAGACTGGGAAAGGATCTTTACCTATCCTAAATCAGATAGGGGACTAATATCCAACATATATAAAGAACTCAAGAAGGTGGACCTCAGAAAATCAAATAACCCCCTTAAAAAATGGGGCTCAGAACTGAACAAAGAATTCTCACCTGAGGAATACCGAATGGCAGAGAAGCACCTGAAAAAATGTTCAACATCCTTAATCATCAGGGAAATGCAAATCAAAACAACCCTGAGATTCCACCTCACACCAGTGAGAATGGCTAAGATCAAAAATTCAGGTGACAGCAGATGCTGGCGAGGATGTGGAGAAAGAGGAACACTCCTCCATTGTTGGTGGGATTGCAGGCTTGTACAACCACTCTGGAAATCAGTCTGGCGGTTCCTCAGAAAATTGGACATAGTACTACCGGAGGATCCAGCAATACCTCTCCTGGGCATATATCCAGAAGAAGCCCCAACTGGTAAGAAGGACACATGCTCCACTATGTTCATAGCAGCCTTATTTATAATAGCCAGAAACTGGAAAGAACCCAGATGCCCCTCAACAGAGGAATGGATACAGAAAATGTGGTACATCTACACAATGGAGTACTACTCAGCTATTAAAAAGAATGAATTTATGAAATTCCTAGCCAAATGGATGGACCTGGAGAGCATCATCCTGAGTGAGGTAACACAATCACAAAGGAACTCACACAATATGTACTCACTGATAAGTGGATACTAGCCCAAAACCTAGGATACCCACGATATAAGATACAATTTCCTAAACACATGAAACTCAAGAAAAATGAAGCAGTCAGTGCTCTTAACTGCTGAGCCATCTCTTCATCCCCAAACGATGTGTTACTTATAAATTTAAGAGTTATTTTTATATGAGTGATGAGTATTAAACTATCCCATGCTTGTGTATTTAAAATAAAAATCTAGTAATCAATGACACATTCCAAGTACCTGAATGAATAAATAGGCTTAATATTTTAGAGTGGTATCCTAAGTCTAGGACCATCACTGTACATATACAAAACAAATTTAAAACAATTTTGATAATATAATCTTGATATGAAAATAACATTTTACACAAACATACACAGAATAATGCTGCATGCTTTATTTACTATAATCATAACAATATCAGTAGTATCAATGGGCCTTGATTAATAATCAATACTCAAAAGAAAAAATTAAAAACAAAACTAAAAACACATTTCTGAGAAAGAGGTCAATTACAAGTTCTCTCTTTAAGACACATAATAGAGAAAAATAAAGACAAAAAGAGAGAGTTAACTGAAGGGGAAAGAAATAAAACGTAAGACCTACACAGTCCTTGGGACAACAGCCAAGAGCAGCCGACAAGTAGCTCCCAGCAGGTACCTACCTGACTGGGGTTAACAAGAATTAACAAAGAAGTGCCCACAGCTCACAAGACCTAGAGGGACAGTGATAGGACCATGGAAACAGGAGTAAAGGCAGGCCACTAAGAGGTTGATGAAATGGGTGGAGACATTTAGGGGAGGACACAGAATTGAGGTATATGGGACTCAGGAAAAGGGGTTCTCAAGGGATATCCTGAAATACTATGAGGAGTGTGTCTCCCTTGTATCTGAGTGAGTTGTAGTAAGACAGGGACTCACAAGAAGTGTGAGATGGGAGCCAGGCAGTGTTGATGCAGGCCTTTAGTCCCAGCACTTGGGAGGCAGAGGCAGGCAGATTTCCGAGTTCGAGGCCAGCCTGGTATACAAAGTGAATTCCAGGACAGCCAGGGCTATACAGAGAAACCATGTCTCAAAAAGAGAGAGAGAGAATGAGAGAACGAGAGAGAGAGAGAGAGAGAGAGAAGTGTGAGATGGAACTTTGTTCAGTTCACTGAGGGGCATGAGTACTGTGAATTAAAAACAAAATCCCAAACAACTCAAATCTCAGGTCAAATCTCATGTTCAAAACCAAGCAATAAACAGCCTCCTTTAACAATGGTAAACACAATAGGTGGACTTACCACATGCCTGAAGAAGGATCATCAAGGACAACCTTGAGTCAGACTTTCCTGTGGACGATAGGTCTCAATTGAAAGAGCTCCTATAGAGAGTGGCATAAACAGAGATCCTTGTTAGGATGAAATACTTGCTTAGTTTGAATTAGTGAACATGACAGCTTCTTCACCTCCTGAGATTGCTACAAATAGCTATGTGCTCAGGAGAAACCATGCTGATTCTAAACTAAGAGGACATGCTGACTGAGGTTATGGTCTTCCATATTTACTTTCATTTTTTGACTTTTCCTAGTTGACATTCTCATGTTTTATTAGCTTTGTTTCAGCTTAAATCCCACAAGAAAAATACTCTTTATTTTCTCTCGTATTTCTCTTAAAGTTTCTTCCTCATTTCTCATAATTACAACACATATACTTGTTCTTTCACTTGCACTTTCTTTCTTTCTTTTTTTTTTTTTTTTTTTTTTTTTTTGAGATAGGGTTTCCCTGTAAAGCTCTGGCTGTCCTGGAACTCACTTTATAGACCAGGCTGGCCTCGAACTCAGAAATCTGCCTGCCTCTGCCTCCCAAGTGCTGGGATTAAAGGCGTGTGCCACCACCACCCAGCTCTTTCACTCATACTTTAATCAGTTTTCTACTTTTGGTCTTCCATTGTCTCTTTGCTAGGTACTTATTTATGCCCTGCACTTTAAAATTTATAATCTACTTTTTCCATAATCAGTACTCAAGTGGCTATCCATAGCTGGGATTCTAGCAATTTTCTCACTTATGGTGTATTTCGGTCCTTCTTGTATCTCTACAGCTTAGCTAGTCTGTCTCTAGCTTTCATATCCTTTGACATCATTGTCCAGGATAAGAAGTCACCTCCCCACCAGTTTCCAGCGAAATCTGACTGCTCTGGAACAACCATGTTCCAGATAGAAGACAGGGGTATACTGTTCCTGGCTATTGCTCTTGGTTTTGTATTGTCACACCTTGACTTACTTCTTTTCCTTCAACTTTCTTTATTGTAGTCATAATTTGTTCTTGTTTATTTTTATTTGCTGTTGGATAACACTGAGACTCTACTATTTCTTTGTCTTTTGTACAGAAGCCAACTTCACATGAAATGCAATATAAGCCCAAATGAATGTTGCTCACCAAGAATCACAGAGTAAATCAATAAATATAATAATAAATTAAACAAATAAGTAAAAGAAAAGTTAAAATCTAGAGGTCATATCTATTCCAACAGGTATGTAAAACACAACAAAGAAACATGAAATAATGAGAGAACAATTCAATGGATTCTCACAATAGTGTAATTATGTGTTAATGCCAAAATCATAGACACACACACAAGAAGAAGGTTAATATTTGAGATAAAAGTCATAAATTAAAAAAATAATGGCTGCATAGATGACTTAAAGAAGTAAATGAATAAAGTAAAGACATTTATTATGACTTAAAAAAACCATTAAAGTGGATGAAGTGGTCATCAGAAGATAAAATAAATTTAAAGGAATGGAGGAAAATTTTGGTAACAAAATTGCAACTCTGAAGATTAGCCAAATTGAGAAGATTAAAATGAGCCAATCCATCAAAAACTCAGTAGAAAATATTATCAACAAAACAAATGATGCAAAAAAATGTAGGGATTAAAAACAAGGTTGAGACAATAATACAATTATATGTATGCATGAAATGCATGTTAATGGCACATACTGTGATCAACTGAATAAAGATTCAAAGTCAACTACCAAGTTAGAAGAGCTGGAAAAAAAACTGGAAAAGCTAACATAGATATTCTATCATCTGATAGACTCAAAAAACACACAAAAACATATATAAAAACAAAACAAATAAAAATTATCCAGAAGTAATAATTTTCCGATTATTAGGAATTTATATTTGTAAACAACAAATGATAGCCCCCCTAAATTCATTAAGAAACAAATTCATGAAAGGATGATAATTTTCTTGATACCATAATATTGGGTGAACTCAATATCCTACAATGATAAATAGGTAGACCATTCAATGTAACATTTACCATAGAAAATTCAGAGGTTGATAACAATGTATATTCATTTTATTTAACAGATAGATAGATAGATAGATAGATAGATAGATAGATAGATAGATAGATAGATAGATAATAGATATTCAAACAGAGTATAATTCTCAAGTGACCTATGGGATCACCACAGAACTTGATCATATTAAATATCCTAGAGAAATTCGAACAAATAAAGAAGAGGAATAATTCCTTATACAGTTTCTATAGACTATAGCTAATGTCCAACAGCAAAAGAAAACACAAAACTATATGAATAATTGAGATATAATGATACACTTTCAGATAAATGGTAAGCCATTCTAGAAGCTACAGAGTATTTAAAAAATCATACCAATTAGTCTAAGCACAGCAAAATTTATAAGAATAAATACCTTATAAATCAGTTGACCTCAAGTTAAATCTAAAAGAATCATTACCTTTGTTTATATGGTTGATAAACTTTCTGAGAAGGGATCTATAAAAATTTCTTATTGTTATAGCTTTAAAAATGATTCCTATAAATAATCCAAACAAAGTATGTGAACGACCACTACTCTGAAATGATAGGTAGATAAGAATAGAATGAAATAAGACCTGGAGGGCATCACCCTGAGTGAGGTAACCCAATCACAAAGGAACTCTCACAATATGTACTCACTGATAAGTGGATATTAGCCCAGAAACTTAGGATACCCAAGATATAAGATATAATTTGCTAAACACATTAAACTCAAGAGAAAGAAGACCAAAGTGTGGACACTTTGCCCCTTCTTAGAATAGGAAACAAAACACCCATGGAAGGAGTTACAGAGACAAAATTTGGAAGTGTGACAAAAGGATGGACCATCTAGTGATTGCCATATCCAGAGATCCATCCCATGATCAGCTTCCAAACCTTGACACCATTGCATACACTAGCAAGATTTTGCTGAAAGGACCCAGATATAGCTGTTTCTTGTGAGACTATGCCAGGGCCTAGCAAACACAGAAGTGGATGCTCACAGTCAGCTATTGAATGGACCACAGGGCCCCCAATGGAGGAACTAGAGAAAGCACCCAAGGAACTAAAGGGAACTGCAACCCTATAGGTGGAACAACAATATGAACTAAGCAGTACCCCGGAGCTCTTGTCTCTAGCTGCATATGTATCAAAAAATGGCCTAGTCGGCCATCACTGCAAAGAGTTGCCCATTGGGCTTGCAAACTTTATATGCCCCAGTACAGGGGAACACCAGGGCCAAAAAGGGGGATGGGTGGGTAAGGGATTGGGGGGGTGGGTGGGTATGGGGGACATTTGGTATAGCATTGGAAATGTAAATGAGCTAAATACCTAATAAAAAAATGGAAAAAAAAGAAAAAAAAGTTCTATTCTCATAGATGGGCAGAAATAATACTCTGAAAATACCTTTATTGCTAGAAATGTTAATTTATGCAGTAAAATGTTCTTTACAAACCACCAAAGAAAAACCTAGAATTCTCCAGAAAACATGAAATATCCTCAACAGGCAAATCAATTATAATGTGTGTGTTTCCGATATATATAAAACTGTGACTCCCAAGCTTTCCATATCACGTTTGTTTCTTAGTGGTAATCACTGTGGTTCACAGGCCATACTTGTGCAGGACTGTGGGTAGTTTCCTTTGTTTGGAGGTGTGTATGCCACCTTCTAGTACACTAAAAGCTAATCATCAAGGAGAAGGCTTTTAGGCCATTTCCAGCTCAGGCCCTATAACTACATAAAATAAATACAACATTTCAACGAAAAATATTGAAAAATATGTATCTGAAGTAAGCACAATACACAACTTAGATTGTCATTTAACTGGCATACTATTAACTACACACCTTATCCAACCTATATTACATATAAATGTGTTGATAGAAAATTTATATATGAGCTGATAACATTTCCTTCAAGAAAGAAGCTCAAGCTAATAAAACTCTCAACAGTAAGCAGGAGAAGCCCTTTTTTCGATTTCCCAGCCAGGGTTTCTAAGAGACTCCCAAAATATACAGGGAATTGCTATTGGCCTTGTTATCTCCCAGAGGTGGGATTTAGGGGCTGAAAATGCATGCTGAAGATATGTGCACATCTGACAAGGGGCATAGAGGGCCTGAGTTAGAAAAGACCTGAAAGCTTTCTTTCCAGAGATAGCTTTCAGTGTGCTAGAACGTGCCAAGCACACCACCAATGACGGAAATAACCAATAGTTCTACCCACTTATGGCACCTGTGAAACACAGGGTTGACCACTAGAAACAGAACTGGCCTAGAAATATTAGGAGTCACAATAATGATAGATATTCTGCAGTGGATGTGCAAAATAATTCAGGCATCTAAGAAATACTAAGAGTCGCAAAAATAGTTTTTCCCAGGGATTTATGTATTTAGGAATATACAGGTATAAATATGTATATATATATAACAATAATTCATAAAAATTTAAGGCCATGAATTTGAAAAAGAGCAAGTGGGCGTATATGGGAGGGTTTGACGTGAGGAAAAGGAGGGAGGAAATTATGTAGTTTTATTACAACTTCAAAAAATGAAACAAATAAATTATTTAAAGATATAAAAATTGAACTCACTCTTGAAATACATTTAAGAAGTGAAAAATGTTCAGAATCAATGGGAGAATCTAGAATTGGCATAAACATACAGAAAAATGTCCAAACCTGGAACTCATGTACATGTGCACTTACAAACTGTTGTCTAGCATTCTCCTGGCTGTCATGGTTATTGATGTTCAAGTGCGACTTGTTTGTACTTCCAAACAATATACAATTTAAAAACATACACACACAATATTTAATAGTGAATTGTTTTTAACACAAAAGCGAATGGTAAGAAGATGCACACAATTTAATATACTTATATGAATATGATTATTATGTTTATCCATCTCCAGTCTCCTTAATGTTTTTAATTAAGTTATGCAGTGTAATGGATGCATTTTTTTTTCCTAAAGGCTCTAGAAGCAGCTGTCTGGGCAAGTCTTAAGTAAATATGGGCTTGGTGGAGCCTAGAGCTAGCAATGATGTGTCTATGTTATTGAATATGCAAATGAACTTTAAGCTCTATGTTTTTGTTTTCCTGGTTTGGCCAAATGAGCAGGAAATTGAGTTTAAGTAGCAAATAAAGATGTGGAAAGCTGTGCTGGGTTCTCAAAGAAAGAGATGTCTCAGAGAAAGAGACGTTGGACCTGTTTGAAAATTGAAAATAAATGTCTTAATTTCAGGACAGAACAAAATACATCAGCAGAACTGGTGCACAACCCACATTATAGCAGTGGATAAAGGAATTACAACTTTGATATTTCTTCTTGAGGGCTTGGAGCATCTTCAGAATCAAGGTCAGACACAGTGTGCTTTAAAAAAAAAAAAAGTGAGAGCCACAGACTCTGACCATATAAGAAGATCCCTGTAATTAAGGACAGCAGGGAGATTGTAGAAACAGTGACTGGTACCTATTGTACACTGATTAGATAAGAAGGAAACCATTTTAAGCACTTTGTGATAAGTAACTACTGAGCTGGACCACAGTTTCTCCTGCTAGGCTCTAGAGGCTCCCCAGATACTTTCCAATACCCTTAAAATAATCACACAGCTCAGGCACTCACAGGTAATCTGGTGACCACATTTCTCACCAGTCAAATTTTCTAAATATTAAAGCACTCTTTCTGCTAGTAAGTCTCCTTGCTTCTCAGGATGTGGAATGCTCTTACACCCATGCTTTTGTTTATATAACTTATTGTTTTTATTTTTATTGTCACTGAGTGCAAGAATAAAATATCCGAAGTGTGCTTATCAAAGTAAATACTAGCATCATAAATTCTATAATCTTGAATCACTTTATCCATTTAAGATAGATATTTTTGATGTTAGATTTTTCCTTTAAGGTTAAAAGCACAATTTACTATATCTTATTTGTATTTATTTTAAATGTAATTTGTCTTTATTCTACATTAAATCAAATGAAATAAAAGAAAAATGTACAGCCAAAAATGCTGCATAATCATGACATGACTTAATACACTCTAGATAAATGAATTTTAAAAATCAAAAAAGAAGAAATGCATTTATTTTAATTATATCCACAACTCTTTCCTTGCTTGCAGATTTATTATCTCTGTATTTGTAGAAATTTAATGTTTTGCCATGGCAATGGTAGTAACCTCCCACCTCTGCATTTAACTCAGCAGCCACAGACAGCCACACAGGAACTTTGGGAAATGCATTCATAGCAAGTTTATGCTTAGTGGTAGCTAATCTTTATCTCTTTATACAACACACAGAAATTAAGTGTGCCTGGATCATATCTGCATGAGCTCGTCTTAACTGAAATGTCCTTTAGGAAATAGAGGCATTATTAAATAATTTTGAGAAATTCACGGAAACGTAACAGGCAAGAAATCTCAGAAGGATATCAAAGTAAGAAGATGACAAAGGGCTATATCCAATCATCAAGAAATATGAAGATATATTGGATAAAATAAAGTCTTTGTTAAAAGTCTTGAATTCCTATGCTATACAATAATAAATCTTTTCGAACAATTTTATGACCTCCTAACTATTATGCCTTCAAAAGTGAAACAGGGTCAAAGATATCTGGGAGGAAAATTCAGTTTTGAGAGATGACATTATTTATAAAAGTTATTTCATATTCTCCTTTTTAACCTTTCAATACCTTTTCTCCTCATAGAAAAGTCTATAAACAATATAAAATTAGAAAATTGTGTCATATTTTAATTTGATAGGCTCATTTTGTAAGTACTTCCCTCCCCTTCATGGCTATTTAAAAACCATTTCAAATCCATTGTGAAGTTTCTCACTTGGGAAGAATGAATGCTCTGTAATTTACAAATGGAGATTTTCTTCCCCAAAGAATAATCACATTCCATTGTTCATAACATTTATAATCATGTGTGGTTATGTACAGAAATTTTGAAAAATACTGCTTTTCTTGCATTATTTAAAACTGCCAACTGCCCAAGCTTATTAAAATCAAGACTAAATTTCTGCGGTGAGCAAAGTCACAAAGATTTAGTTGAATTGCAACAGGCATAAGAATAAATTAAAATGTAAAACTTGAACTTGGGAGACATTGAAATGATCAAACTAAAGCTTGAATTCAGGATAAACCTCATCTTAATAGCACAGGAATAGGGCTTTGCCTGCATGACTCTTTCAAGAATCAATAAATGTTAATGAACAATATTAAGTGATATGTTTAACAGTCCAAGTATTAATACACTCAGCCTTGTTTTCACAAAACACAAAATTTGAACACATTGGATAAAAGCACCCTGATATATTAAGATGTAAATTAAATGTGTCTTCGCCAGAGACTTTTCACCACATAATCTATTACTAGCAAACTTGATTTTTTTCTCAATTAAGAGAATCATTTTTTTTATCATCTTACTATTTCATTAAAATATTAATATTATACAACATACATAGGTCATCTAAGGTAGGGAAGTGCTTTTTAATATTTTCCCCTGGTTTGAAATGTAAATGAAGAAAATACATAACTAAAAAAATAAATAAATTTGTATCTTCTAGAAAAAAAAATTCTCACTAATAATTAGTCATTTTTATACCATTAACTGATGAGTTTATATTATAAAGGGGGAACAGAAGGTATGCTTCCCTGTAATACTCATTCAAAAACCAATAGATATATTTGTAAATATATAAAATTAATTTAGTATTCTGTATATTTAAATATTAAAAAGCAATAAATTTACTTGTCATTTTATAGTTATTTCTTAAAACTCTGCAATTTTTTCCCTTGATTGTGGTCTATATTTTACTTTATTTCTAATTAAAATGCATTAGGCTGTAATCACCTTAGATCACAGGGTCTGTTCCATTTTTCACAGCATATAAACTAAGCCAACCAGAGACAAAATGAAAAAAAAATCCACACCATCAAGTGACACTTTTGGCCAACATCACTCACTCCTCTCCACATATAAAAGTACTTGGGTTTTGTGTACCTGGACATCGAAACCTCTGACAGCTGTGTAAAGCTTTGTTTGTCACTTCTGGCTGACTTGTGTCATACACTCGGTATGTTACTTATTGAAGTTCAGTTCATACATGGTCCTGGCCCTACAGTCATCCCACCCTTCTCACATGCTAAGGGGCCTCTATGTTGATATTTCCTTGCTCAGGCTCTTAAGTCAGCCTGTCATGTCCACTTCTCAGTCTATAAAAAGGAAGTTAGATTTACACACAACTGGAACTCCTATAATGTTTGTTTATTAGTTTCTGCTCTTAAGAAAGCATTTTACCCTATAAAATGCCCTGGAGACCTGGAAGGTAAGAGACTCTCAGGACTCAAAGGGATGGATATTGGATGAAGTGCTCTACAGTAGGGAGGGGGAACTTGTAGACTCCACCTCCAGTGAAGGGACAGGACATCAAGTTGAGGGATTGGGGTTGCTATCCCATAGTCAAAACCTCTGACTCAGAATTGTTCCTGTCTGAAGGAATTTCATGGACAAAAATAAAGAATACATGAAAGAAAGTAGTTCCAGTGACAGGCCCAAATTGGAATCTAGCTCAAGGGGATGCTTCAAGGCCTCACAGTGTTACTGATGATGCTGTGATATGTTTACACAGAGGGGCCTAACATATCTGCCCTATGAGAGAATCAATAAGTAGCTGAAAGAGTCAGATTCAGATTCTAGCACCCAATCAATGGACAGAAGCAGCGGACCTCTGTGGTTGAATTGGGGAAAATCTGGAAGAAGCTGAGGAGGAAGATGTCCCCATGGGAAAACCAGCAGTCTCCTGTGACCTGGAGTCCCAAGATCTGTTAGACACTGAGCCCCTAATCAGGCAGCATACACCAGCTGATATGAGGCCCCAGACACATATACAGCAGAGAACTGCCTGGTTTGGCCTCAGTGAAGGTGCACCTTGAGGCCAGAGAGCATGGGGAGTCTGGTAAGGTGCAAGTGGGGGTGTGGGGATGTTCTCTTGGACACAGGAGGGGTCTGTGGTATGGGATGGGGAGGGATAGGGGGCATCCCCTGGATGGGGATGAAGACAGAACTTTTAAAAAGGGTTAAATTTTTTTAAAAAAGAAAGTATTTAAATTTTGGAAAAATGAAAACATAATTAGACAAAGGGATTTTTTGTTAGCTTATGCAAAACACAGTAACTGAATCATACTCTTGATATGATAAATGATGCTATTCTAATTATGTAACCTGTAAGTATAATTATATGCCTTAATAAACATATTATGCAAACAGAAAAGATAAATCAATTATTATCTTTTATAATTATTGAGCATATAAAAATAATAAATTATTCTGCAATAATTCCAATAAATTTTAAAGCTGTAATATAGAAACTTAATAATTTTTAATATTTAAAATAATGTTTATTGAAATACTAAACATTTTAATAGCTATGGACGAAACAACAAACAAATTCATGGTACAGTGAAATAGCAATGAGAAACAATTTACTAAGAAAATTTTCCATAAAATATAAAACAATATATTTTATATGAATAAAGAAGATAAGTAAAGAAGACAAGCAATACTATTAAAGGTCATTACATCACTGGGAGAACAAACATAAATAATGACCTAAATTAAATAACCGAATCTATTAGGTATTTTTCTGTCACTGCTATAGAAAACCATGACCAAGAGAATTTATAGAACCCATGATTTATTTGGTTTATGTTTAAAAATGTTTCTAGAGTTCATAATGAGAAGGTGATGCAGCAGGCATGGTGTCAGAAACAGGAACCTGGGAACTTTTGTCTTAAACCACAACGTGAAACAGAAAAAGCAAACACAGAGGTAGGGAAAGCCTTTAAAAGTTGTTGTTGATGATGATTAAGTTATTCACTAACTTTACATCCTGATGGCAGCTCCCCTTCCTCTCCCCCCAACCCTTCCCTCTCACCTCCCCTCCCTGACCATTGACTCTTCCTTCCCTTCTCCTCAGAAAATGGGAGGCATCTAGGAGAGGCTTTTTAATCTCAAAGCATGCATCTAGTGATGCACTTTCTCCAGCAAATTTATACTACCTAAACCTCACCAAACAGCTCTACCAATCTGTACTATGTGTACAAATACCTGAGACATTTTTTTTACAAGTCACCACAGGAAGTAAGTAAAGAAGAAACACAGAAATTTTTTCATTAACATGGAAATTGCAAATACAAAATTCTGTGACAGAAGGAACTCTGGTGTTCAAAGGTAAAGAAAATTACTAAGCTAACTGACATAGATGAAAGTTGGTAGAAAAGTAAGAGAAAAAAGATACACTGTTCATACTTGCATGTAGTTTAAAAAGATATCTTCCAAATAATTAAAGCACATAGGTATTTCTTGACATTCTGAATTACATTTAAATAAGTTCATTTTGAGTGATTTTAGAAAAGCTAATAGAAGAAATTTTGCTTTCCAAGTTGCTCTACTATTTTGTATTTGAAAATCATATGAGGATGTTAGAGGCATCATATATATGTGATAAGATTCTGTCTATCTTTAGATAATAGACCAGATTTCCTTATAGGTTGAATGTGGAAGTTTGCAGAAGGAATGAAATCAAATATTATCCCAAGACTTGGGAACGAATAAGTTAAGAAATAAATAGGAATATCTGAGTAGAGAAATGTTTGAGGCTATTTAGTGAGCAGGGGTGAACGTTGATTTTGATGTATATTAGTGATCTGAATAAAACAGGAAGTAGGTAATGGATGTAGGGATTTAGATAGAGGGACTGACCTACATGGCATATTAGGTACGCAAGTGTAAAGAATACCTGACTTTAGGGGAAAATTTGCTGCTATGTAATGATCCTGGGTTAATCTTCTACCAGTTTTACACACACACACACACACACACACACACACACACACACACACAATCATGGGAAAGTAAGTTCTCTGCACCTGTTAAGGTAGATTAAAATAATTATGATTCCCATTCACTGATTCTTTCAAGAACCAGTATCAAAATAATTTGTTCAGATGTGAACCTTGAACCTCTTGGCATAAAATATTTGATATACAATAAAGCTCTATAAAGTAATGAAGACTCTTTCTGATTTGGCATGGAATGATTTGGGAGAGCCAAAAAAAGAACCACCTTGGAGTTTTCATTATGACTGGTGGATGAAATCTGGATGAAAGTTCATATACTCGCTATGCTCTTGAATGTTCTGAATCTTCTGTAACTTGACAGAAGTAGTCTCAGTATTTCTTATCTGTTAGCTAAAACATAGGGGTGAAAAGAAGAGTTACCACTCACCAAATATTTTTAAATTTTATGGATAGCCACCTTCTTTCTATCACAGGGATCTTTATGGATTTATGAAAAATGACTTCTGTGAAAGCTTAAGAGAAAACTCGAAGTCAACTCAGATAAGGCAAGTGGGAAGAAATTGCATACATTCATATGGCTATTTTCTTATCTGATTTTGACATGAAGAAGGAAAAAGGAGATGAAAATATTAGATGATTTAGTATATTCATGTAAAGGTTATAGTTGAGCTAAACTTAGCACCTACCATCTCTGAAGCATGAATCTCAGACTGTCTCATCTGCTAGGCATGTCAATAGAAATAATCATTTGGTACTTTTATTGTAATATTACAAAATAACACAATTTTTACCAAATAGTATCTACAGTTTTCATTCAAATTGAATTATGTGAATACACTTCAGTTCTATAATACAATGATTGAAGCATCTCTCAAAATACAGTATTGTACTTAGTGGATATATTTTATGAAATCAAAAAAGAAATGTATACTCATTCATTAGAGAGTGCAAAATAGTAGACACATTAGTACTGGCTTACTGGCTATCTTATAGTCTGTAAGATAATATTAGGATTAGTTAAATCAAGATACTTTCAGAAAACATTTTTTTTTAAAGAATCTCTTAACACTATCTGTGTTTGATGCTCCATGTTACAACATAGCAAGGTACCATATTTCCTTATATCATCTGTTGTGAAATAAACTGAGCACAGGACTGAATCTAGTTGCTGGTGTAAAACATAAAATAAGGGTTAGTAAGAATCACACATTATTTGATGGTACTGGCTTCCAACAGAGTAGTTCTGACTTATGTACTACTGGGTCTATTGTTGGAATGTCTTTCCAAGGTCATTGTCTTAGAAACGTCTGTTTTAACTATGTTAGGAGTTGAGATTTTTACTAGGTTTTGATGATTAAGGTTTTAGGAATGAACTAAGGAACTTTAGGAATGTGGAAACTGATAACCAACAGATGTACCAAGTGTGAACCTTGAACCTCTTGGCATAAAATATCTAATATTCAATAAATCTCTATAAATTAATAAAAGACTCTTCTGATTTAGGATGGAATGATTTGGAAGAGCCCAAAAAGGAACCACCTTGCCACCTTGGAGCTTTCGTTAAGACTGTTGGGTGAAATCTGGATGAAAGTTTATATACTCGCCACGATCTTGAAAGTTCTGAATCTTCAGTAACTTGACATAAGTAGTCTCAGTATTTGTTAGCAGTTAGCTTAACCACATAGGAAATTTGTAAGTACAGAAATGACAGGTAAAGAAAATGTATTTCCCCTTTCTCTTACACAGTTTCTGGTCTTTCATTTTTCCATCAAGGGATGAAGCAGCACGACCAGTTTACCAGATGACAGCCGACTTATGTTAGGCTTCCCTGTCTTCAGAGATATAAAAATAAATAACTTTTCACTAAATTATCCCATGTGTTTTGTTTAATTATAGATAACGTAAAAGACAAAGGTACCAACAAGGCATGGTAGCACACACCTTTAATCCCAGCACTTGGGAGGCAGAGGCAGGCAAATTCTTGAGTTCAAGGCCAACCTGGTCTACAAGGTGAGTTCCAGGGCTATACAGAGAAACCCTGTCTCGAAAAACAAAACAAAACAAAACAAAATACAAAAAACAAACAAACAAACAAAAAGACAAAGGTAATTAATTATAAAGTTCAGAATATCCATACATATCTCGTTCTTAGGAAGTGAATCTTATCAGGAAGAACTGCAAAGACAGTTCAGGTAGCATACTGTTTAGTAGTGAACAAAGGCCAATATTGAAGTACAATCACACACACACACTCACACAAACACACACACATGTGCACAAGCATATTTACAGGCACACACACCAAAGCAACAATAATTATCAGATATTTACAAGAATTTAAATGTATAAAGTGTCAAATTGAATGAAGAGAACTTATATCAAAGAAAGAGAAACATTTTTATATTATGTTATAATGATTTATTCAAGCCATTGTTTTTATAAATTAATAAGTATTTTACCTAGTGTATGTGTTTGTTTTTCATTATTTTTCAGCAGTAATGTGATCAAATGCTTCCATGATGCACATTAATCAAAATTATACATAAAGCCAGAAAAATATTAAGACCAGCTTTATTGAAGAATGGCCATGTAGAAAAGGATTCAACACAAAAAATATGATAAAATTCATTGGGTTGTAATTCTATAGTATCATAGACAAATATAATATCTTTCTATGTGTAAAATTGTGTTTCAGTGGATAATAGTTGTAAGAGTGGAAATAGAAGGCTGTACAAATTTTCAGGCTTTCTTGATTTAAAAATATAGGTTGAATAAAAGTAAATTAAATTGTGAATTTTGTGATATAAGGGTCAAGTTAGCCAGTGCTTCAGTCACTCACTGCAAGATTTATCTGATTAATACAGGATAGAAGGATGGGAGACACAGGCGAGTATGTGAATTCTTATTTGATATTGTAAGTTTGGCTTCAAACTAATCTCTGGGCTGATATAGCAATCATCTTTGTAAAGTAATTGCTGTATATTAGAAGATTAACCCAAGCTGAGGAGCCTCCAATCCCTCTTGTGGTGGCCCCAGACTGTGAACTTCATGGTGTAGATGCTACAGCACACTAATAAACCAAAAGTTCTCTGACTTGGTTCTTTCCATGTCCATAGAGATAATACTGGGTTTTAAAGGAATACTACTACTACTACTACTACTACTACTACTACTATATATATATAGCATATATATATTTAAATTTTTTGTCTTTATATTTATTTTTATTTCCTTATTAGTGTGTATATTTGGTGTGCATGTGCATTCACCTGACACAGAACACATAAAAATCAGAGGACAACATGAGTGCATCTGTCCTAGCCTTCCAACATGAAAGTTCCTGCATCAACTCAGTTCATCTAGCTTGGTGACAAGTGCCCAACCCACTGAAACATTTCTCTAACCCTATTGTTTTCATTCATTATAAAATCTGAAATTTTACATTTTCAAGAGTAAACATAGTAATTATAGAACGGAAAAACATCAGGGAAGAAGTTATAATGGGAAAGAGGATAGGCTTGAGTTAAACTATTATTCGTCAACGATGTCATAGTCACTCCATGTTTCACTAAAGTGATCTACATGGATATTAAAATGTCAGAGGAAAGTACCAGAGAATCGATATTCAATATTTTTGGGAGAATCAAGATGGAGAAAAATAGCGTGTATTTGCATTCATGAAATTAGGTAGAGAATCATAAAGAGAGACAGAGACAGAGATAGAGAGATAGAGACAGAGAGACAGAGACAGAGACCAGCCCTTATTCCAGTCATCTGGTAATGAGCACTTTGGTTAGCAGGAATCAGCATTGTCTTGGTGCTCACTGAAGTAGAGAGAGCCAATTACACAGCAGGGACTACAGCTCAAATTACTTGACCATTTTCACCTTATGAAACTCCAGAGAAACTAGCGAGAAATTAGCACAAAAGATAGACTATTGAACACTCAAACTGCTATTGTTTAGAGAATCTTGGTGATACCCTAAATAGTTTCTTCTTGATATACACAAAACACCCATTGCTATTCAAGATACATTGAAATACTATCAATTGACTCATCAAGGAACCAATGACGTTAAATATGTTTACAACTTGCCCTATTTTCTCTTTTATTTCAAAGAATAAACCAGGAGGAATCAAATGCCAGCGATGGTCCTCAGGTGAAATTGCTAGTTAACGAGGTGTGCTGAATAGTTTCTTTAGCCAGAGTAAGTAGCTGCTTCAGAGTGCTGGCTGTTTCAAATGAGCCACAGAGTGATAAAATGGAGATAGAGAAAAAGACACTTCTGAACAAGATTTGGGGGAATCTGTTAATGCCCTAAATGACATTATGCACAGTTGCTGGATGAGGCCATTTTAACATTTCCTAATTTCTACTACAATTTAACAGTTACAGCAGACCTGGTTTCATTGAAATTTGTCGTGAAGTTAGTAAATGAATTCATTCTACACACACTAGACAAAGGAATAAAGAATTAATTTTGACGTAAAATAGCAGCCAATCCTACTATTACCTGACTATCAATATTCAAGATTTTTGTTAGTCCAATAAATATTTCTGAATCATTTTTTCATGAGAGATTACAATTTAATTTCAGAAAATAAAATTTACTAGTTCTTAATTTAAGTTATAATTTCATATAAATTCAGAATTTGCAAACCGTTTCCGTGAGCTGCCAGCAAAACACATTAATTCATGAGTCTTCTTTAGGATGCTGCATTTTCATATTATGGCAGCCTACTATGCTCCTGAGGTGTTTTATTTTCCACCCATTCTCTTTGCTTTCTCTTGGAAACAAGTCTATAAGAGTCTATACAAGTTTACTTCTAATTGTAAAAGGTGTTTTTCATAATTGTAACAAATCTTTTTTTAAAAAAGTTGAATATATAGGTTTTAAAAATACAGGTGGAACTCAAAACAAGCCATTACAATTTGACCATTTAAGATTGTTCTAGTCTCTTGCGTTGGTTTAACATTTTTTCCTAACTCATTTCTATTTACCACATTAACAGTTTTATAGTTCAGAATTTTATCAGTAACATATGGTCTAGTGTCATTTAAAGAGATTAAACATTAATTCTCACTGATCCATTTCCTAGACTGAATTTGTTTTATGAAAAATTACGTGTTTTGTGCTGTCATGATATGGAAATGAAGTGTCCCTTAAAAGCTCAAGTGTTAATATATTTTTGACAGATGGTGGGTTTTTCAGGGTTATTGGATCATGGATTAATCCATTGATGAATACGTATCTGACTTGACTTCAAGGAGTAAACATGGTTATGAATGTGGGTCACTTGGGTGGGACCACTGGAGGGTATATCATTTTTTGACTTTTTGCTTTCTGCCTGACCTCATGCAGTGTGAGATAAGCCTCTCTGCTCCATTGTAGGCTTCCTTTCACCACAAATCAGCTATGGAAACATAAGACCATGTGTTGCTAGCACTGAAACTATTAGCAAAAATATGCCATTCCATAAATTGCTCAGCTAAACATTTTTTTATAGTGATAAAGATGTAACTGTCATAAGAATAAATAAAAGAATGCCCGAAGCATGCATTTATTTAAAATATTTAGTTTTGCCTTGCTCGAGTATCTACACAATTTCTCATCATTAATATTATTAATAAAAATAATTAATAATTAAACCTAGAGAATAGATTTATGCTGAAAATGTCCAGACTACAGTAGGTAAGACTTCTATAAGGGTCTGAAAAGTTGCCAGGAATCATAAGTAGGTAGGAATCATAACTTAATGTAGATAGCTACCCTCGAACTTCTATTCTTTAGAAAGAATTAAATATGGAATTCCCATGTGGGAGTTAATGGTGTTTAAGTTTTAAGTTGAGTTAAACGAAGCAGAGGTAAACTAAGAAATTAAGCAAATAGTAGTTTTAACATTTGTCCAACTTTTACCCCTAAATAAGCTGAACTATGTGATCACTAAAACAAGCAGAAGTTAATCCATCATATGTGAAGAAGAATGCTGAATCACTGACTCTCTTCAGCAAAGCAAGGGCTCGTCCTGTTCTTCATGACCCTGAGTTCCATCCAATGCAGGAGGAAAAGATGAAATTATTTCAAATTTAACAACTGATTTTCATATGCCAACATTTATTTTCTCTAGACCTTGTCAATCTTATTCCTTAGCTTCTCAAAATCATATCCATCATGGCATGTTAAACTGCAATATTCACAGATTATCATAGGGTAACGGTGAATTTCTATTTAAAGTACATATATAAGTAATATATATATATAAATATACATATATATTTATATATACATATAAAGTATTGGTATGTATACTATCTCAAAAGCACTATGTAATATATTATAATTGATTATATAGTTAATACATTTTTATATGGGTATAGACATATTTTAATATATGTTATATATGATTTCCTCTTTTATATCTATTTCTCCTTCTAAACAATGTTTAAACAATCTTAAATGAGATCAAGTTCTAGATCATTAAAATCTATATAGAAGAGGGTCTCTTTCTTAAGGAGGATAAGGAGATGGAATTCTTTTGCATAATCATTTTCCAATTTTTAAGTATATCTAAAACATGAACAATAGAAAGGGGTTGTAAATGTTAGGAAAATATGCACCAGAATTTCTGAGTAATATTATATTCAGTGCATGTATTTAAAATAATCTAAAACATGCTTAGATGCTTAGTATCTTAGTAAATCAGGGAATGTATATCATGGTGAAAGAATTTGGGCTTAAGAGTCTTTCTACATCATGAATCTCATCACTAGAATCATAAAGCTTCAGAGGTTGAGTGATCCATAAAATTCATCCTTCCTAGAGTGCCATCCTCTCTGATCTCTTCATGATGTACTAATTTACTGGACAATATACTAGAGAGATGATTGCTCTAATTCACCTTAATACCTCCAGTAATGAGAACTCATTACCCATTAAAGAAGCCTCTTTAATTTACAGACAGTTAATGTGTGCTTTAGATAATTTGGAAAGTGTGTGTGTGTGTGTGTGTGTGTGTGTGTGTGTGTGTGTGTGTGTGTGTGAGAGAGAGAGAGAGAGAGAGAGAGAGAGAGAGAGAGAGAGGAAGAGAGAGAGAGAGAGAGGGAGAGAGAGAGTTGATTCTATTCCTTAACATATTGCATTATTCTATACCATCTTTATATCACTCCTGTTCATATAGCTTTACTTCTTTCCTTTCATTGGAATGACAAAGTGCTATTCATATAATTAACCAATATTTTTAGGATGGTTTGTAAACAATACAATAATTAGTAATAACTTTTTCAGTGAAAATGATAAATTTAAGTGAGACCTGTAGTCTCTGATGGACTTATTACTATTCTGAGTTATTAGGAAATAGGTGGCTAAAATGTAGAGTTATTTATTGTTAATATGAGCATCTGAGATATACATATATGTCTAAGTCCAGATCTTTTGTCAAGAATCAAACAAAAGAATATAAAGCCTGGTTTGTCTTGAGTAGTCCAAACACAGTAAAAAGAAGCATTCTTTTATCTAAATCCAGACTACAATTTTCAAAATCTAGATCACCAATCTACCCTCCCCCCAAAAAGAAGCTTGGAGAATATATATGTAGGGAATATACTTACACAGAAATGTGGTAAGAAATGTGAATTTGACTGAAGGCTGGTGTCTTAAGGTTTTATTTCTGTAACATACACCATGACCAAGGTAACTCTTATAAGAGAAAAGAATTAATTGGGGCTCACTTACAGGTTCTGAGGTTTAGTCCACTATCATCAAGGGAGGAAGATCATGGTAGTGTCCAAGCAAACATGGGTCTGATGGAACCAAATGGTCTACATCTTGAACCACAAGTAAATAAATAGAAGAACCCTGACAGGCAGCTAAGAGGAAAGTCTCAAAGCCCACCCCTAAAGTGACACTCTTCCTCCCACAAGGCCACACTTCCAAAAGTGTTGCTCCCCAGGGCAAGCATATTCAAAGCACCAGAGCTGGTTTGAGACTTATGATCCTCAAATTAAATTAAATGATAGCCACCAAGAGTATTTGATCCTAATCCACACACCCAGGTATTTTGTAAGGTTGCAAGTAACCCGAAACTATTAGATACTATCAAGTTTGTAACCTACATGGTCAGAAGTTTTAAAAAAATTAGATATTGAAAGCATGACATGCATTGTATTGAATCAAGATTATAAATTTAAAAAATGGGAAACATCAGCTAAATAACTTGGAATTAACATTGAAATTAGAATAGTTTGAATTGGGTTATGAACATGTTAATATAGAAAAGAAGCGTATTCCTTAAGTATAATTTTAGACTTTTATTTAGAATTATTTGAAATGATACACTACATTACTTTAGTATAGGCATATACTGATCTGCTGTTGTACAAAATTCCAGAATCTTTCTAGAATATGCTTTCTTCGGTAAAACAATGACAGTGATGGGCAATGGATTTGAGGATAACCTGCTCCTGTCTTTCCTAGAGGGTAAAGCTTTATTAAATATATATATATATATATATATATATATATATATATATATATATCCGTATAAGCTCAGAGGAATTTAACATGAAATGCCAGATAAGCAATTCCTGTAGAGCAATAGTGCAGGGAACTTATTATAGAGGAACATGAATTATGGTATAGTCATAAAGAAGAGTATAAGGCATGCACAAAGCACTGGATTACATGTGAAGGCTATGTAAAATAATTATTGTATTTAAGCAATAATTAAAAGTCATTGTGAATGTGATTAAAATTGTTCATATCTTAATGCGCATTTGCATTCTTGATGAAATAATTTGCACTGGATAGTTACACATGGACAGGTGCTGAAATATATAGACAGATGTTTTACCACCTGGACAGGTGTTCTAACACATGGATAGATGTTGTTAGACATGGAGAGGTTTTCTATAAATAATGCAGAAGTTTTGATATCTTTCCTGTGAGAAGGTAGACTGGGTGCTTATATCAGACTTGAATTCATTCTTTCTAATAAAGAAATGATTGACTTGAGATATAATCTGGTTGATTATTATTGAAATACTCATACAGTATAAGATTTTATTCATTTTCTATTTTCAAAAATTGAAAATATTTTTCCTAAAACTTAGCACCATTACTGATTTATTCAAAGTGTAGTAAGCCTTTCAATTCAGAAAAAAAGAGTAAAATTAAATTGGTGCTAAAATTAATTTATTAAACCTTCCTTTGTTCTTTAGTTCTTTTTTTAGTAATTTATTTTCAATGCTGTGGATTATACACAGGCAATCGCCATCTCACTGAGCTGTATTCTCCGTTAGTCCATTCTGATGCTATTCAAAGAACATTAAATGGAAAAATAGTACTCTAGTATAAGCTTTTGAATATGAATTTCATCACTTGGTAAACTACATGACAATGGTAAAATATCAACCCCTGATTATCTTTTTATAAAGTTTGAATTAACATATTACACCAGTGAAGTTCTTGGGAGGCACATATGGTGGTTTGATTAAGAATGGTCCCCAAAGCCTCATATATCCAATTCTTAACCACCAGATAGTGACACTATTTGAAAAGATTAAAAGGATTAGGAGATATGGTTTTGTAACAGGAAATGTGTCACTGGGTGCAGGTTTTGAAGTTTCAAAAGTCCTAGCCAGGACTAGTCACTCTCTGCTCGCAGTTCAGTATGTTACTCTCAACTATTTCTCCAGCATCATGCTGCCCATGCCTGCCCTCATGTTCCCTCCTGTGATGAGAATGGACTAAGCCTCTGAAACTCTAAGCCAGCTCCCAGTTAAATGCTTTTCTTGATAAGAGTTGCTATAGTCATGGTGTGTCTCTTCACAGTAACATAGCAGTGACTTAAGACAGAAAATAATCATACATATAACCAAATTTCCTTGAATTTATATATTTTATGTTAGGTGAAAAACACACATAAGCATTGTTGGCTATATTATTATCTTAGATAGGGTTTTACTGCTGGGAACAGACACTATGACCAAGGTAACTCTTACAAGGACAACATTTAATTGGGGCTGGCTTACAGTCATTAAAGTTTCAGTCCATTATCATCAAGGCAGGAACATGGAAGCATCTGGGCCAGCATGGTACAGGAGGAACTGAGAGGTCTGCATCTTCATCAGAAGGCTACTACCAGAATACTGGCTTCCAGGCAGTTTGGATGAGGGTCTGAGAGCCCACATCCACAGTGCCATGCCTACTCCTAAAAGGCCATACCTACTCAAATAGGGCCACAAATTCTAGTAGTTCCCCTCCCTGGGTTAAGCATATACAGACCATCAAAATTATTATTAACATCTATACTAGATATTACAATTTATATCTTTACTATTCTTACAGATTTTCCCAGCAAACATAACTGTAATGTGGATGCCAAACTCTGGTATTCACTAGCACCTGCACTCAGTTTTGCAACCCTTTAAAATATACCTTCAATATGCATATTTTTTTTCATTTTTCTTTTCTTTTCTTTTTCTTTTCTTTTCTTTTCTTTCTTTCTTTTTTTTTTTTCAAGACAGGGTTTCTCTGTATAGCCCTTGCTGCCCTGGAACTCACTTTGTAGACCAGACTGGCCTCAAACTCAGAAATCTGCCTGCCTCTGCCTCCCGAGTGCTGGGATTAAAGGTGTGCACCATCATGCCCAGCTGCATAAATTTAATCATAGATCTTAAACAATATTGAAACTAGAACTGAAACAATTAGAGTTGTGGCCTATGGGTATGAATGGAGAAATAATTCCTGTTAACTGGTTAACTGAGACAAGAATTTGGTAGAATAAGAATTTAAAATCTTAGTGGTACACATAACTCAAACACTTTTCTTATTAGACTTAAGACTGGTTGACAAAACGGAGACTATGCTGCTACTAGAAACGTAGACATCTAACCCGTGCTAGTGAACTTGTCTTTGGCGGAGAATCTCTAGCTACTCACTTACTAAATCAGCATAATCCCTAAATATTTCTCCTTAAACCCACAAAATAATGAAATATCACCTCTCATCAAATAACCTTCTCTTTATAACAGAGAAAGACCACCACATAAAACTGCAATGAATCAAAAGATAGAGTTGTGAGACTGAGTCCCATGGATTCACCTGGAAAACTTTTCAGTACCGTGGCTCAGAATACTGTGGATAAGGCAACATGAATCTATAAGAGACAGAGGATAAGGGAGTTTGCTATAAGATTGTCTCCTTAGGAATGTAAGAGAGAGAGAGAGAGTGGGAGAGAGAGAGACAGAGACAGAGACAGAGACAGACAGAGACAGAGAGACAGAGAGAGATACATAATATCTCACCAAAATGATTACCCAAGTGTGTACAAGGTTAAACAGGGATGACACAAATGGACATGATAGACTGGACAAGGAGAAGTTCACAAGACCTTAACCCTACACAAAGAATTATATACAACTAAGGAAAGCTGGAAGTGGGAGATGTCTTAAAGTACACCAACTGGTTTTTCAGTGTGAAATGCTCAGCCCTGAAAACACATTTAAGTTATACTATCCACCCACACCTGAGTGGGAGAGGGGACAAGAAGGGGAAGGGGAAACATGATCAGGAATTAGCAGGGGCAGGACTGAAACTTTGAGGGCAGGAAGAAAGAATGGAAACAATCAAACTCAGGAGGTAGGAGGTGGGGGACCCTCTAGAATGTATGAGAGACCTGGGAGGTTAAACACTCTCAGGACTCAAAGGGAGGGACCATAGATGAAATTCCCTACACTAGAAAGAGGGAACTTGTAGAGCCCACCTCCAGCAGAAAGATGAGGCATCAAGTTGAGGATGGGGTTGCTATCCCACAGTCAAAAACTATGAGCCAGAATTTTTCCTGTCTTAAAGAACTGCAGAGGCAAAAATGAAGGAGAGGATAAGAGAAAGGTGGTTCAGTGACAGGCCCAAGATGGTACCCAGCTCACGGGGAGGTCCAGGGCATAACACTGTTACTAATGCTGCTGTGTGCTTGAAGACAGGAACCTAGCATGGATGCCTTCTGAGAAGCCCAACAAGCAGCTGGGAGAGTTAGATCAGATATTAGGACCCAACCAATAGACAGAAGCTGGGGACTCCTGTGGTTGAACTGGTGAAAAGCTAGAAGAAGCTGAGGAAGAGGACAGCCCCCTGGGAAGACTGGCAGTCTCAACTGAGATCTCTCAGACACTGAGCCACCAATGAGGCAGCATACACCAGCTGATATGAGGCCCCTCACACATATACAGTGGAAAACTGCCTAGTCTGGCCTCATTGAGAGAAGATGCATCTAACCCTAGAGAGACTTGTGGTCCCAGGTAGTAGGGAGGTCTGGCGGAGTGAGAGTGAGGTGGCATCCTCTTGGAGATGGTACAGGGAGGAGGTGTGGAATGAGGAGAGTTGTCAAGGACAGGGTGGCAGATTAGGAGGAGGATGAAATCTGGACTGTAAAGAAGGATTAAAGAATAAAAATATAGATTTTTAAAACAGTAATATTATCCAGACTGAACAGTTTGTTTTTAAGTATATAGATCTATGTGTGTGATAACAATTAGTGTAAAAAGCAGCCAAAAACTTGAAGAGTTGGAAGGTTTCATTAATTTGTAGTAAAGTTTAACCTGTTAAGATCACTTAGCAAGTAAACAAGGGGCTTGTCCATTGAGAAAAACAGAGTCTTCCTCTTTTCATTGTCATTAGTTGCCTATAGCTCTTGATGTAAGCATGGGCTTTGTGAGTTCCCCAACATGAACCCTAGCATGTTAGCTGGTGGTGTCATTATGAATGTATATGTAGTTCTGATGGAACATGCCAAGGAAAGCCAGTACAATCATTACTTAACCACAGCTAGACTTGGAAGAACAAAAATGGCATTGGTAGTCAAAGTTCTGGGGAGCTCACTAGGAAGACAGAGGCACACTGCCTTTCTAGAGCCAGGTCTGGAGACAGCACAGGCAGTCGTAGTTCTGAGGGACACAACAGGGAAAGTTGATACCAAAGCAGCTCTCCAGATCTGGCCTAGAAGAGTAGAAACAGTGAGAGCTGGTTTGGCTCTGGGGAACTCACAAGAGAAATTCTGAAAGGTTAGTGAGTAGAAGTTTTGAGGATGTGGATATGGAGCATGAGCTGAGTATCCAGAACTGAGCCCAAGAGTCTCACATACCTTGAAGTTTAATTGATGCATCCCAAAAGTGTTTCAGTAAACATAATAATAAAAGTTAATAAATATGTATTCTCAAGACTCATTAGCAGATATCCAATGAGGAAGAAATAATGGGGCTATATGAGTAATGAGAAACTGTCAACATTAACTGCTATTACAGGCATATGAATGTAATTTAGTAATAATATCCATTTTATATATAGAGAGAGCACAGAGTGATGTCAACCTTTAAATGATGTTTAGACTCCAACACATCAGAATTACTTGCAGACTAAGAAAACTTGTAAAATACCTTATTAGTTTTAACATTTAATTTATCTTGATACTATATAAAAATCCTATTATGAAAGAAAATTATAAGAAACTAAAATGGAAAATATACATACAAACTCAATTTAGTAACTTTTCAATTATTGAGGGCTTTTTGCACACATACATACACACAACATATATGTATGTTGTGTATATATGTGTGTGTGTGTGTGTGTATGTGTGTGTGTGTGTGTGTGTGTGTGTGTATGTGTGTGTGTGTGTGTGTGTGTAAAGACTGCAGACTACAATCAGCTGCTTCTAATGGGGCCATTTCTGTCACCTCATGGTTGCATAAATCATTTTTTTTTTGGTTTTTTTGAGACAGGGTTTCTCTGTATAGCCCTGGCTGTCCTGGAACTCACTCTGTAGACCAGGCTGGCCTCGATCTCACAAATCCACCTGCCTCTGCCTCCAGAGTGCTGGGATTAAAGGTGAGTGCCATCATGCCAGGCCATTTTTTTTTTAAATCCTTTTCTGGACCAAAATTTTCCCTCCCTCCACCTTTTCCAGACTCTGCTCTCTACTTTACCTTTTCCCCAGATTCACTCCTCCCTTCTTTATCTTCAGAAAACAGCAGGCCTCCCAAAAATATCAAATTAACCCAGCATAAAAAAAAAACACGATCTGACCACTTCCCGGCCAGAGGATAGGGGTCCCCCCAGCCCAGGAGCACATTGCCTGAGCATCGGCAGCAGACATCTTGGTTCCGGGACCCCACCGAGAGTATTCTGCACAGGTGAGAGTGCGGAATACAGAAGCTAACCACTTCTGGGACAGGTGGGAGCCAGAGAACTTCTAAGGCAGCCCCCCTTTCAGCCCCAGAAATCTGGCTACTTTCCTGGCCAGAGGATAGGGTCTGCCCTGGCCGGGAGCGCTTGGCCTGAGGATCTGCTGCAGACATCTTGGTTCCAGGACTCCTATGAGAGTATTCTGCACAGGTGAGAGTGTAGAATACAGAAGCTAACAGCTTCTGGGACAGGCCAAAGCAACTCAGCCTCGGGACAGGTCTTATTTTGGGCCTTCGTCTTCGGCCAGGAGGGAGGTCCTAACTCCAGATATATGTGCACCTTCCCTGTAAGAGGAGAGCTTGCCTGCAGAGAGTGCTCTGACCACTCAAACTCAGAGGAGATATCTACTCTCCCAGGTCTGCTGATAGAGGCTAACAGAATCACAAGAGGAACAACCTCTAACCAGAGACAACTAAATCAACTAACTCCAGATATTATCAGATGGCGAAAGGTAAACGTAAGAATATTACTAACAGAAACCAAGATCACTCACAATCACCAGAACCCAGCACTCCCATCTCGCCCAGTCCAGGGCACCCCAACACACCTGAAAAGCTAGACCTGGATCTAAAAGAATATCTCATGATGATGATGGTAGAGGACATCAAGGAGGACCTTAATAACTCACTCAAAGAAATACAGGAGAACACTGCTAAACTGGTAGAAGATCTTAAAGAGGAAGCACAAAAATCCCTTAAAGAATGATAGGAAAACACGATCAAACAGGTGATGGAATTGAATAAAACCATCCAAGACCTAAAAAGGGAAGTAGACACAATAAAGAAAATCCAAAGTGAGGCAACGCTGGAGATAGAAACCCTAGGAAAGAAATCCGGAAACATGGATGCGAGCATCAGCAACAGAATACAAGAGCTGGAAGAGATAATCTCAGGTGCAGAAGATTCCATAGAAAACATCGGCACAACAATCAAAGAAAATACAAAACACAAAAAGATCCTAACTCAAAACATCCAGGAAATCCAGGACACAATGAGAAGACCAAACCTACAGATAATAGGAGTAGATGAGAATGATATCCAATATATATAAAGAACTCAAGATGGTGGACTCCAGAAAATCAAATAACCCCCTTAAAAGATGGGGCTCAGAGCTAAACAGAGAATGAAGATTTTCAACTCAAAGGACTGACAAATATCTTCAACACAATTATAGAAGAAAATTTCCCAAACCTAAAGAAAGAGATGCCCATGAACATACAAGAAGCCTACAGAAATCCAAATAGACTGGACCAGAAAAGAAATTCCTCTCAACAGATAATAATCAGAACAACAAATGCACTAAATAAAGATAGAATATTAAAAGCATTAAGGGAAAAGTGTCAAGTAACATATAAAGGCAAGCCTATTAGAATTACACCAGATTTTTCACCAGAACTATGAAAGCAAGAAGAGCTTGGACAGATGTTATACAGACAGTAAGAGAACACAAATGCCAACCCAGGATACTACACCCAGCCAAACTTTCAATAACCTTCGATGGAGAAACAAAAGTATTCCATGACAGAACAAAATTCACACATTATCTCTCCATGAATCCAGCCCTTCAAAGGATAATAACAGAAAAAACAAACAAACAAACAAACAAACAACAACAACAACAACAACAACAAAAACAATACAAGGATGGATACCATGTCCTAGAAAAAGCAAGAAGGTAATCCGTCAACAAACCTAAAACAAGACAGCCACAAGAACAGAATGCCAACTTTAACAACAAAAATAATAGGAAGCAACAATTACTTTTCCTTAATATCTCTTAATATCAATGGACTCAACTCCCCAATAAAAAGACACAGACTAATAGACTGGCTACACAAACAGGACCCAACATTTTGCTGCATACAGGAAACCCATCTCAGGGAAAAACATAGACACTACCTCAGAATGAAAGACTGGAAAACAATTTTCCAAGCAAATGGTCTGAAGAAAAAAGCTGGAGTAGCCATTCTAATATCTAATAAAATCGACTTCCAACCCAAGGTCATCAAAAAAGACAAGGAGGGGCACTTCATTCTCATCAAAGGTAAAATCTTCCAAGAGGAACTGTCAATTCTGAATATCTATGCTCCAAAATCAAGGGCAGCCATATTCATTAAAGAGACTTTAGTAAACCTCAAAGCACACATTGCACCTCACACAATAATAGTGGGAGATTTCAACACACCACTTTCACCAATGGACAGATCATGGAAACAGAAACTAAACAGGGACACAGTGAAACTAACAAAAGTTATGAAACAAATGGATCTAACAGATATCTACAGGACATTTTATCCTAAAACAAAAGGTTATACCTTCTTCTCAGCACCTCATGGAACCTTCTCCAAAATTGACCACATAATTGGACACAAAACAAGCCTCAACAGAATCAAAAATATTGAAATCGTCCCATGCATGCTAGCAGATCACCATTAACTAAGGCTAATCTTCAATAACAAAATAAATAATACAAAGTGAACATTCATGTGGAAACTGAACAACACTCTCCTCAATGATACCTTGGTCAAGAAAGGAATAAAGAAAGAAATTAAGGACTTTTTGGAGTTTAATGAAAATGAAGCCACAACATACCCAAACTTATGGGACACAATGAAAGCATTTATAAGAGGAAATCACATAGCTCTGAGTGCCTCCAAAAATAAACTAGAGAGAACACACATTAGCAGCTTGACAGCACACCTAAAAGCTCTAGAACAAAAGGAAGCAAATTCACCCAAGAGGAGTAGATGGCAGGAAATAATCAAACTCAGGGGTGAAATCAACCAAGTGGAAACAAGAAGAACTATTCAAAGAATCAACCAAATGAGGAGCTGGTTATTTGAGAAAATCAACAAGATAGAGAAACTCTTAGCCAGGCTCACTAGAGGGCAAAGGGAAAGCATTCTAATTAACAAAATCAGAAATGAAAAGGGAGACATAACAATAGATCGTGAAGAAATCCAAAACACCATCAGATCCTTCTACAAAATGCTATATACTCAACAAAACTGGAGATCCTGGATGAAATGGACAAGTTTCTAGACAGATACCAGGTACCAAAGTTAAATCAAGATCAGATTAATGATCTAAAAAGTCCTATATCCCCTAAAGAATTAGAAGCAGTTATTAATAGTCTCCCAACCAAAAAAAGCCCAGGACCAGATGGGTTTAGTGCAGAGTTCTATCACACCTTCAAAGAAGATCTAATTCTGGTTCTTCAGAAACTATTCCACAAATTAGAAGTAGAAGGTACTCTACCCAAATCATTCTATGAAGCCACAATTACTAAACCACAAAAAGACCTAACAAAGATAAAGAACTTCAGACCAATTTCCCTTATGAATATCGATGCAAAAATCCTCAATAAAGTTCTTGCTAACCAAATCCAAGAACACATCAAAACAATCATCCATCCTGACCAAGTAGGTTTCATCCCAGGGATGCAGGGATGGTTCATTATATGGAAATCCATCAACGTAATCTAGTATATAAACAAACTCAAAGACAAAAACCACATGATCATCTCGTTAGATGCAGAAAAAGCATTTGACAAAATCCAACACCCATTCATGATAAAAAGTAGCTGTACTACAGAGCAATAATGATAAAAACTGCATGGTACTGGTATAGTGACAGACAAGTAGACCAATGGAATAGAATTGAAGACTGAGAAATAAACCCACACACTTATGGTCACTTGATCTTTGACAAGGGAGCAAAAACCATCCAGTGGAAAAAAGACAGCATCTTCAACAAATGGTGCTGGCACAGCTGGCAGTTATCATGTAGAAGAATGTGAATTGATCCATTCCTATCTCCTTGTACTAAGGTCAAATCTAAGTGGATTAAGGAAGTTCACATAAAACCAGAGACACTGAAACTTATTGAGGAGAAAGTAGGGAAAACCCTTGAAAATATGGACACAGGGAAAAATTTTCTCAATAGAACAGTAATTGCTTGTGCTGTAAGATCGAGAATTGACAAATGGGACCTCATGAAACTGCAAAGCTTCTGCAAAGCAAAAGACACCATCAATAAGACAAAAAGGCCCATCAAAAGATTAGGAAAGGATCTTTACCTATCCTAAATCAGATAGGGGACTAATATCCAATATATCTAAAGAACTCAAGAAGGTGGTCTCCAGAAAATCAAATAACCCCATTAAAAAATGGGTCTCAGAGCTAAACAAAGAATTCTCACCTGAGGAATACCGAATGGCTGAGAAGCACCTGAAAAAATGTTCAGCATCCTTAATCATCAGAGAAATGCAAATCAAAACAACCCTGAGATTCCATCTCACACCAGTAAGAATGGCTAAGATCAAAAGTTCAGGTGACAGCAGATGCTGGCAAGGATGTGGAGAAAGAGGAACACTCCTCCATTGTTGGTGGGATTGCAAGCTTGTACAACCAGTCTGGAAATCAGTCTGGTGTTTCCTCAGAAAACTGGATATACTACTACCGGAGGATCCTGCAATACCTCTCCTGGGCTTATATCCAGAATATGTTCCAACCGGTAAGAAGGACACATGTTCCACTATGTTCATAACAGCCTTATTTATAATAGCCAAAATCTGGAAAGAACCCAGATGTCCCTCAACAAAGGAATGGATAGAGAAAATATGGTACATTTACACAATGGAGTAGTACTCAGGTATTAAAAAGATTGAATTTATGAAATTCCTAGGCAAATGGATGGACCTGGAGGGTATCATCCTGAGTGAGGTAACCCAATCACAAAAGAACTAACATGATATGTACTCACTGATAAGTGGATATTAGCCCAGATACTTTGAATACCCAAGATATAAGATACAATTTGCTAAATGCGTGAAACTCAAGAAAAATGAAGACCAAAGTGTGGACACTTTGTCCCTTCTTAAAATTGGGAACAAAACACCCATGGGAGGAGTTACAGAGACAAAGTTTGGAGCTGTGTCAAAAGGATGGACCATCTAGAGACTGCCATATCCAGGGTTCCATCCCATAATTAGCTTCCAAATGCTGACACCATTGCATATACTAGTAAGATTTTGCTGAAGGACCCAGATAGAGCTTTCTCTTGTGAGACTATGCCGGGGCCTAGCAAACACAGAAGTGGATGCTCACAGTCAGGTATTGGATGGATCACAGGGCCCCCAATGGAGGAGCTAGAGAAAGTACCCAAGGAGCTAAAGGGATCTGCACCCTCATAGGTAGAACAACATTATGAACTAACCAATATCCTGGAGTTCTTGACTCTAGCTGCATATGTATCAAAAGATGGTCTAGTCGGCCATCACTGGAAAGACAGACCAATTGGACTTGCGAACTTTATATGCCCCAGTACTGGGGAACGCCAGGGCCAAAAATTGGGAGGTGGTGGGTAGGGGAATGGGTGGGAGGTTATGGGGGACTTTTGGGATAACATTGGAAATGTAAATGAGGAAAATACTTAATAAAAAGTAAAAAATAAAAAAAGAATAATGGAACAAAGATATGTGTACAAAGGTAAAAATAAAATAAAATAAATAAAATAAAATAAAATACTAGGCATGGCCCTCATATCAAGGAAAGATGAAGCATATCAAGAGGAAAGAGTTCTCAAACACAGGCAAAGAGTCAGAGACCACACCCAATTTTAGGAGTCCTACAAGAATATCAGTACAACCCTGGAGCTTGTTCTGAGAAGCATCCATGTCTGAACATCCATGCTCCGGAATCTGCATCCAAGCCCTTCCTGTTTCTGAAACTAAGAGTTGATTTCTACCTGATAATGGGTAAAAACAGAAATAATTAAAGAGTAAAATTTCTACATACTGATGTTCAAAAGTAGAAGATAGAGGTGATAAGAATGGGGAATGGGAAAAATAAGGGAACGTTGGCAGAAAAGAAAAATCAATGCAAGAGCAGAGTGAGGACATCAGGATCAATAACACTAAGGATGTTTTGAAAATCCATAGCAAATCATAATTTTACATTTGCCTAAAATTACATACAATACATATGAGTGCTACATTCACTCCAGTAGTGACAAGTGCGACAGGCACCGAAAACCTGGGCGCTGTTCCGAGGCGAAAAGTTCATAGAAACTTAGTCTCCTGGAACTGTGACATCCTGTATAAATAATGCTCCAATGTCCTTGCTTTAGTTGGTAAATGGATCTGTGTGCTTTCCCTTAATATTGCTTTATTACAAGTGCTCCTAAGTATTGATATTTTGACATATAGCTAAATTAGATTCTAGGCAGTCCTTGATTTGACCTTGGGCATGGATAGCTAAGTCACTGCCCTACACAGAAATTTACCATTATCTAGGAAGAAGGAAGTTTGTGACCTAAAGAGGAACCAGTGTAGATACTTAGAACTATAGGTAGCTGAGTTACAACCATACACAAGTATTTACAATGGCCTAGGGGGAAGGTGGACTATACAATAGACTAGAATAGGAACTATGGCAAGGGCACGAAGCCCTTGACTCTGGCTTCTAAGATTATGGGGACCTTAGGTGGAGCTGTTTTTGATCCCAGTTGTTAACATTGAGTTTTACCCCAGTTGGTTCCAGCCAGTCCTTCCGTGTTTGCATTCCTCTGATTTGTGTAAGAATCCAGTATCCTCTTTGTACCTTGCTGGTGTGTCACCCAACTTCCCTATTTTCTTCTATATAAAAAGTTTGATGCTCAATTTGACAAATTACATTCAGATCCACACTCCCTTGTGTCGAGTCTGTCTGTCAATTCCCACTGATTCCTTGCCCACCTGTGACCAGAGACCTGTTCCACGCAGAGGGACCAAGAGGGTCTGCAGCATGAGTGTTTATTTTTTCTTTATTCTGTTTATTGTTGTTTTTTTCTATCTTTTTACACTCAAATTTGTATTGTACTCCCTGTCTACCTTCTGACTGTTCCACATCCCATACCTCCTCCGTGCCCCCATCTCCATGAGAATGTCCACATATCCCCACATGACATCAGAACTCTAGACTCCCTGGGGCCTCCAGTTTCTTGAAGGTTAGGTACATTTTCTGTGGCTGAACACAGACTAGGCAGTCCTCTGCTGAATATGTGTTGGGGACTTCATACAAGCTGGTGTATGCTGCCTAGATCTCAAAGGTACAGTTTAATTGAGACTGAAAGTCCCACTATAGTGTCACCCTCCTTCTCAGCTTCTTCCAGCCTTTCCCTAATTAAACCACAGGGTTTAGCAGCTTCTGTCCATTGGATAAGTACAAATATCTGCATCTGACTCTTACAACTGCTTGTTGGTCCTTGCTGAAGGCAGTCATGAGCACTCCATAGACTCAGTAATAGTGTCTTCCTCTTGAGCTGGATCCCACTTTGGACCTGTCACTGAACCTTCTTTTCCTCAGGTTCCTCTCCATTTACATCCCTGCAGTACTTTCAGACAGGAAAAATTATGGGTCAGAGTTTTGACTATGGGATGGCAACTGCATTCCTTACTCGGTGCCCTGTTTTCTCCTGAAGGTGGGCTCTGTAAGTTCCCTCTACCCACTGTAGGGCATTTCATCTAGGGTTTCTCCCTTTGATTCCTGAGAGTCTCTCACCTCCCAGATCTGGTACATTCTGGAGGATAACCTCAACCTCCTACCTCCAGAGGTTGCCTGTTTCCATTGTTTCTGCTGGCCCCCAGGGCTTCAGTCCTTTTCCCTCACCCAATACCAGATCAGGTTCCTCTCTTTTCCAGTACCCTTTCCCTTCCAGGTCCCTCTCTCCCTCCCCACTTGTGGTTGCTTTCTTCTCCCACCCAAGTTGGACTGAGGCATCCTTACTTGGGCTCTTCAGCCTGTTGACCCTTTTGAGTTCTGTGGATTGCATCTTGGATATTCTTTACTTTTTTTCTAATATACACTTATTAGTACATGCCATGCATGCCCTCTTGGGTCTGAGTTACCTCCCTCAGGATGATATTTTTCTAGTTCCATTCATTTGCCTATAAAACTCAGGATGTCCTCATTCTTGATAACTGAGTAGTATTCCATTGTGTAAATTAACCACATTTTCTGTATACATTCATCTGTTGAGGGACATCTGAGTTGTTTCCAGCTTCTGACTATCACAAACAAGGCCACTATGAATATAGTGGAACATGTGCCCCTGTCACATGGTAGGGCATTTTTTGGATATATATCCAAGAGTGGTATTGCTGGGTCTTCAGGTACATCGATTTCCTATTTTCTGAGAAAACTCCATATTGATTTCCAGAGTGGTTGTACTAGTTTGCAATCACACAAATAATGAAGGAGTGTTTCCTCTTTATCCATATTCTTACCAACATTTGTTGGTTTTGATCTTAACCATTATGATTGGCTTAAGGTGAAATGTCAGGGACATTTTGATTGGCATATCTCTGATCTCTAAGGACTTTGAAGATTTCTTTAGGTGTGTCTGAAAAATTCTAGAATCCTCTGTTGTAAATTCTCTGTTTCGTTCTATACCCCATATTTTAATTGAGTTGTTGTTTTGTTTGTGGCTAGCTTCTTTAGTTCTTTATATATATTGGATATTAGTCCTCTATTAGATATGGGGTTAGTGAAGACATTTTCCCAATGTACAGGTTACCAATTTGTCTTATTGACTATGTCCTTTGTCTTACAGAAACTTTCGTGTTTCATAAGGTACCATTTATTAATTCTTGATCTTAGAGCATAATTGGAGTCCTGTTTAGGAAATTTCCCCCTGTTTCAATGAGTTTAAGACTCTCTCCCACTTTTTCTTCTATTAGATTCAGTGTCTGGTTTTATGTTGAGGTCATTGATCCACTTGGACTTGAGCTTTGTTCAAGGTGAAACATATGGGTCTACTTTTATTTTTCTACATACAGAGAGCCAGTTAGACCAGCACCATTTAGTGAAGATGCTTTCTTTTTTTATTGTATATTTTTCACTTCTTTGTCAAAGATCAAGTGTGCATAAGTGTGTGGTTTTAATTTTGAGTGTTCAATTCTATTCCATAGATCAACATGTCTGTTTCTATACCAATATCATGTAGTTTTTGTCACTACTGCTCTGTAGTAGAGCTTGACATTAAGGATGGGGATTCCCCCACCAATTCTTGCATGCAGTTTAAATTATAGGTTGAATGATTTGTGGTTGGGTTGATGTCCCAAACTCACCACTAGAAGTCATGTCTAGTTACAGAAGATGGCTCATTCACTCTCCATTTTTACATTATTGTTATTGTTATTATTATTATTATTATTATTATTAATCATTCCATTCTTTTACATCTCATATGATATCCCATTTCCTGGTTACCCCCTCCATCAACCCTCCATCCCAGGATATCCCATTTCCAGGTTACCTCTCTGCCATTTAATCCATTACTGGGAGTATTCATTAGAGTCATTCATTACCCTTTAAGTTCCAGGAAGTTTACATTGCACTGGGTTGTCATATCACCCCCCAAATTCAACCTTCCTCAATTGCTGTCATCTCTCCCAGTGCTCTTTTTCATCATCCCTCTTCTCAATTTGATATCTCCTCTTCCCATCCCTAGTCTACCTGTGAAATCTATTTCGCCTTACCCAGGAAGCCATATATCCATCCTTGCCCCTTCCTTGTTATTTAGCCTCTATGAGTCTGTGGATTGTAGCATGATTTTTTTTTTTTTTATGTTACAGCTGATGTTGACTAACAAGTGAGTTCATACAGTTCATACCATGTTTGTCTTTTGTGGTCTGGATTATTTCACACAGGATTTTTTTTTTTTTTTTTTTTTGCTACTTTCATCCATTTGGCTGCAAATTTCTTGAAGTCTTTTTTGTAAACACATGAATAATACTTCATTGTGTAAATGTATCACATTTTCTTTATCTATTCTTTGGTTGAGGTATATCAAAATTGATTCCAGTTTCTACCTATTGTGATTACAGTTGCTATGAACACAGTTGAGCAACTGTCCTTGTGGTAGCATGTAGAGTCTTTTGGGTATATTCCAGAAGTGAGGTAGCTGGGTTTTTAGGTTGATTGATGGATTCCAAATTTTCTAAAGAACTACCATATTGATTTCCACATGGGCTATACTAGTTTGTACTAGTTTGGAGGAGTGCTATCCTTCATCCACATCTTTACTAGCTTAAATTTTCATGTGTGTTTTAGTCTTAGCCATTTTATCAGGTATATGATGAAGTCTTAAATTCATTTTGATTTGCAGTTCCATGATGTTTAACGATGTTGAAAAATGTGTTTCTCCATTATTTGAGATTGTTCTGTCAGAGAAGTCACTAATTTAAGAATGCTTTAGCTTATATTTGTTGAGAAACCTTCACATTTATCGTTGTACGTTTAAAAATTATATTTGAAATTTATACAATTTTAAGTAATATTTATGATATCTCTGTTGTCTCTCTCTTTATTCATGTCTCTCTGTGTGTATGAGTGTTGGTTTATTTATCTTTGTGTGTATGTATGTGTCTTTATGTATTTATCTGTATGTGTATATGTATGTCTTTGTACATTTCTGTATTTGAGTTTCTGCATTTGTGTGTATATGTGTTTGTGTATGTGTCTTTCAATAAAACATTATTTTCCATGTGGTACTGGTTTTGCTAGTTTTCAGTATGTAGCCCAGGCTGGTTGAGCTCCTAGTATCCTTTCTGCCTCAGCATTCCAAGTGTTTAAATTATCATGTATTTTAAAGGTCTTCCACAGTTCATTATTTGTCCTGCTATTGTTCACTGAGTAATTCTGCTTAACATTCATAAAGTTATACGTCTATTATAAACTTGTATATGCAATTACAAAAGCATGTTATTTACTTGTTTGACTTTCCATTGCCCTTAAATTTTTCTGTATAATTGTTATGTCACACTAAATAGGAATATTTTCATGAGAAAACTGCATCTAAAACTGCAAAAAATTATGTTTGTCTTTGATTTCTCAAAATTATTAGATAATATTACCTTTTTTTTCCCAGGATAAACAAAGTGGTGTTTTTTTGTTTGTTTTTCAAAACAGTGTCTATGTCTACCTGCCAAGTCTCAATCTCACAGGCTTCTTACCTCCAATTCCATGTCCTGAGAGTACAGCTATGTGCCACTATGACTGACATCTAAAATTTTTATTTAAAAACAATTAAGATTAAATTTTTTCTCCTCCTTTTGTGGGATAGTATAATTGTCCTTTTCACATACTTTAGAATCAGCCGAGAGATTGGTATAAAGTGGAGAATGGAAGCTGAGCACCAGCAGGCATTCTTCATGTTCAATGGGAGGGAGGTGAGCAGGAGTAACTGGAAGGAGAGAAAGGAGAGGCAACTGCTTTTGGGATGTTATATATGAGAGAATAATAAATATGAAAATTAAAAAACATGACCGTTATAAAAGAGAACTTGGGCAAATTATCCTTACTTCATAGAGATATTTTCCTTCCATGTATATACAATTTATTGTAGCATGTTGTTGAGTGTAATATTTCCTCCTGGCAAATGTGAACATGTTGTATAAATTGAAAGACAGTTATCGAATTTGTAATATTAGATTCCTCATTGAATCCAAAGTCCAAAATTGCTATTTGTGGGCTTGAAAACAAGTAACTGATCCAGCAAATTCTCTCCACAAAATGGAAATAATTATGGTATACACAGAGGACTCTAAGAGGATTTAGGATAAATATTCAAATAATATTTAAACAAAGTATGTAGTTCTATACACATATTTTTAAACTTTACCCTTTAATTGTGTTGCATTTCCCCTTTTGTTCAGCACAGTGTTGCCTTATTCAACTTAATTAGTGTAATAGCTAACCTCACCTTCATCCAGAACTTTACCATATTTTCACTTACACACTAGCAGCATTCTCATGCCATTTCATGGAAATGGCAAGGGAAAAAGTTATCCCTAGGCATGGGTCGAAAAGGCTGGTGCTCACCAAGCATATGGGAAAGGAATGCTCCCGTGCTGACATGAAGGGATCAAAAGCACTGTAGATAGCTTTTCCCCAGATGACTTCCACAGATGTTTAAGGTTTATGAAACAGCTGTTTCAGTGTGAGCACAGCAAGTCTCCCTCTCTATCCTCTTCTGATTATGAATGCTTTGTACTATCCCCAGTTGATTTTTCCCTCACACATTGACCTATAGATTAAATATGACAATTAGCAATGCTCTGTAGATGCAGAAAAAGGAAAAAAAAAAAACTCGAACCTAAACAAAATCTGCTTCATAACATTGAAACATTGGGCATAAATTATGGGATTTATGAATAGTGGTGTAAAAATAGTCCCTTGACACTGTGGAGCCATAATGCTCATTTTATATACAAGTATTCTAATGATATATTTTGTTATAATGCACATGTTATCCATTCAAAAGCCACTAAGTGTGTGGGAAATTGAGGAGAATTTACAGACTTATTTTATGTATTTTTATATGTGTCTCTATTGCTCATATTTACACATTGATTTCAAAGGCAGAAATCTTTGATAATCTGCAAAAGAATATGTCCGAAGTTCATAATATTTGGTTGTTTCTTTTGTGAATTCATTGTCTCATATTCAAAGTTTATGATATTTTTAAAAGTAGATCTTGCTGAGATTAAGATTATTCTAAACTTAATTGGAATAAACTCTATCAAACTAAAAACTTCAGTACTACCCAATTCATTCTATGAAGCAAAAATTACTCTGACACCTAAACCACAAAAAGAGGCAACAAAGAAAGAGAACTTCAGACCAATTTCCCTTATGAATATTGATGCAAAAATACTCAATAAAATCCTCACAAACTGAATCTAAGAACACATCAAAATGATCATCCATCATGACCAAGTAGGCTTCATTCCAGGGATGCAGGGAGATGGTTTAAGACAAAAAGACATGATCATCTCGTTAGACGCTAAGAAATTTTGACAAAATCCAACACCCCTTCATGATAAAAGTCATGGAAAGATCAGGAATTCAAGTCCCATACCTAAATATAATAAAAGCAATATAAGCAAGCCAGTAGCCAACATCAAACTAAATGGAGAGAAATGTGAAGCAATCCCACGAAAATCAGGGACTAGACAAGGCTGTCAACTTTCTCTCTACCAATTCAATACAGTACTTGAAGTCCTAGTCAGAGCAATTCAACAACAAAAGGAGATCAAGGGAATACTAATTGGAAAGGAAGAAGTCAAAATATCATTGTTTTTAGATAATATGATAGTGTATATAAGGGACCCTAAAAATTCCACCAGAGATCTTCTAAACCTGATAAACAGCTTCAGCGCAGTAGGTGGATATAAAATTAACTCAAACAAATCAGTGGCTTTTCTATACACAACGGTTAAACAGGATGAGAAAGAAATTAGGTAAACAACACCCTCACAATAGTCACAAATAATATAAAATACCTTGGTGTGACTCTAAGTAAAGAAGTGAACGATCTGTATGAAAAGAACTTCATGTCTCTGAAGAAAGAAATTGAAGATCTCAGAAGATGGAAAGATCTCCCATGCTCATGGATTGGCAGGATCAATATAGTAAAAATGACTATCCTGCCAAAAGCAATCTACAGATTCAATGCAATCCCTTTCAAAATTCTAATTCAATTCTTCACTGAGTTAGAAAGGGCAATTTGCAAATTCATCTGGAATAACAAAACACATAGGATAGCAAAAACTATTCTCAACAATAAACGAACCTATGGGAGAATCACCATGCCTGACCTCAAGCAGTACAACAGAGCAATTGTGAAAAAACTGCATGGTACTGGCACAGTGACAGACAGATAGATCAATGGAATAGAATTGAAGATCCAGAAATGAACCCAAATACCTATGGTCACTTGATCTTTGACAAGGGAGCTAAAACCATACAGTGGAAAAAAGACAGCATTTTCAACAAATGTTGCTGGCACAACTGGCAGTTATTATGTAGAAGAATGAGAATTGATCCATTCTTATCTCCTTGTACAAAGCTCAAGTCTAAATGGAATAAAGAACTGCACATAAAACCAGAGACACTGAAAATTAAAGAGGAGGAAGTGGGGAAAACCCTTGAAGATATGGACACAGGGGGAAAATTCCTAAACATAACAGCAATGGCCTGTGCTGTAAGATAAGAACCGACAAATGGGAACTCACAAAATTGCAAAGCTTCTATAGTGCAAAAGATATTGTCAATAAGACAAAAAGGCCACCAGCAGATTGGGAAAGAATTTTTACCAATCCTAAATCTGATAGGGGACTAATTTCCAATATATACAAAGAGCTCAAGAAGCTGAACTCCAGAAGTTCAAATAACCCTATTAAAAATGGCGTACAGAGCTAAACAAATAATTCTCAACTGAGAAATACTAAAGCGCTGAGAAGCACTTGAAAAAATGTTTAACATCCTTAATCATCAGGGAAATGCAAGTCAAAAAAACCCTGAGATTCCACCTCACACCAGTCAGAATGGCTAGGATCAAAAATTCAGGTGACAGCAGATGCTGGCAAGGATGTGGAGAAAGAGGAACACTCCTCCATTGCTGGTGGGATTGGAAGCTGGTACAACCACTCTGGTATTCAGTCTGGCAGTTTCTCAGAAAACTGGACATAGTAGTGCCGGTAGATCCAGCAATACCTCTCCTGGGCATATACCCAAAAGATGTTTCAACTTTCATATGGACACATGCTCCACTATGTTCATAGCAGCCCTATTTATAATAGCCAGAAGCTGGAATGAACCCAGATGTCCCTCAACAGAGGAATGGATAGAGAAAATGTGGTACATTTACACAATGGAGTACTCAGCTATTGAAAACAATGAATTTATGAAATTCTTGGGCAAATGGATGTATCTGTAGGATATCATCCTGAGTGAGGCAACCCAATCACAAAAGAAGTCACTTGATATGCACTCACTGATAAGTGGATATTAGCCCAGAAACCTAGAATACCCAAGATACAACTTCCAAAACACAAGAAAATCAAGAAGGAAGAGCAACGCGTGGATACTTCATTCCTCCCTAGAATAGGGAATAAAAGATCCATGGAAGGAGTTGCAGAGACAAAGTTTGGAGCTAAGATGAAAGGATGGACCATCCAGAGACTGCCCCACCGGGAGGTCCTCCCCATAATCAACCACCAAACGCAGACACTATTGCATATTCCAGCAAGATTTTGCTGAAGGGACCCTGAAATAGCTGTCTCCTTTGAGGCTTTGACAGTGCCTGGCAAATACAGAAGTGGATGCTCACAGTCATCTAAAGGATGGAACACAGGGCCCCCAATATAGGAGCTAGAGAAAGTACTCAAGAGATGAAAGGGTCTGCAGCCCTATAGATGGAACAACAATATAATCTAATCAGTACCCCCAGACAGAGCTCATGTCTCTAGCTGCATATGTAACAGAAGATGGCCTAGTCGGCTGTCATTGGGAACACAGGCCCCTTGGTCTAGCAAACTTTATATGCCCAGTATAGGGAAATGCCAGGGCCAAGAAGTAGGAGTGAGTGTGTAGGGGAGCAGGGCAGGGAGAGGGTATAGGGAACTTTTGGGATAGCATTTAAAGTGTAAATGAGGAAAATATCTAAAAAATATGGGGAAAGGGTTTTGAATATCATTTTTACAAAAACAAGCTATTGTATAAACATTGATTCATTTACTTGCTCAATCATTTGTTGAATTTTCTTAAAACCTTTAAAATTATCTATATTTGCTCTTGTTTTTACTGGGTCCTGAAGATATAGACAAAGAAATGGTTGTTGAAACACTTGAAAATAGTGGTTCAGAAAATTAGTTGTAAAACTAACTTGTCTAAGTTCGAATTTTTGTCTTTAATATCATCTGAGAGGCCTCTGCAATTTCATTAACCAATGTATCTTAGCTAGAATTTTATTTATATGAAGAGACAATATTACTATGGCAACTCTTATAAAGAAAAACTTTTAATTGAGGCTTTCTTACAGTTTCAGAGGCTTACTCTATTATCATCATGGCAGGAAGTCGTGATGGCACACAGGCAGACACAGTGTTGGAGAAGGGGCACAATGTTCTATGTCTGGATCTACTGGCAGCAGGAAGTGAACAGACAAACACTTCCAAAACAAGGCCACACCTACTGAAACAAGGCCACAGCTCCCAATGCTATCACTCCTGATGAGCCTATTGGGGGCCATTTTTTTTTAATCACAATTCTCTACAACTCTTACCTTTGTCAGCTATAAAATGCCTGTAGTAACACAACAGAACTATTCATCCTAAGAGTTATGAGAATTAAATGAGCTAAGCCAGGGCTAGTTTCAACTTGCTGTTTAATAGTTACTGTCACTAAATAAAAATATGCATCAAAACTTCTTTGCTTAGTAACAGATATAGAAATTTTACCAGAACTCAGAAATCTAAAAAAAACAAAAAACAAAAAAACAAACAAACAAAAAAACCCCAGAAAGGTAGGCACTCTGTCCCCTTATTCAGTGACAAAGTGATGGGAGGAGGACATGACAGTTTTTCATTTAAATATTAATCCCTGAGTTATACTTTATGAATTTTTGACAGCCATTTCTTCAGTCATTCCAGAGCATCAAAGAACAATAGAGTAAATATTATTGCTAGAGCAACAAATTTGAATTTTACAATAATTACTCTAGAAACAATATGTAGCAGGGCTTAAATTTGTCTTTCAACCAGGCATTATAGAGGGAACCTGTTGGTGTGTCTATCGAAAGTACATGATTTTTAATGTTCTTTGCCTAGATCTATTTGTCATGAGAAACTAAAAGGTGTGGAAAACTATCTTAAGGAAGACATTATTTATCTACTAAAAAAAATGACTGGGTGTTTTTTCAAGCCCAGAGCTCCTCCATAATGTAATACATAGGTATTTATCACAAAACTGTGTCAATGAACTGTGTCATGAAACAAGAGTAAACCTTGGAAGCATTCTACTACCATCCTAGCTATGGCTATTGATAGTAAAAACAAAATCTACTACATACGTTTAAGTGTCCTGCTCTTTTTTATATTATCTATAATATGGCAGCAATACTTAATACAGATGTAATGCCAGTGAATTATAAGAATGATCATCATGGTAACTTATCCCTAAAGATCCAAGTGTGACACTCATGTGTTGGTGATAATCAACAATCTCTCTAGTTGGACTCAGGGCCTGGTTAATAGTATGATAGTCATGAATTTTCTTAGAAAATAAGATAACCCAAATATCCATAGCTAGGAAGGTCATAGAGCTTAGAAAAGAACCTAGTATAATCACTTTACTAGACCACAATAATATCTAGCTGTATCCCAAAACTTACACACATATAAGTATAGCTCTATAGCATCAAAGGAGCTTAACTTTAGCACAAATGGAGAGTGTTATATACAACACAACAGATGCTAATGCACAAATCACTAAACTCTGTTAATTCCAGCCTCAGTTGATATAGCCACAACTCAAAACCTGTTCCTAAAGCTTAAGGTACATTTTAGAAGAAGGGTACACATATTTTATAAGTGACAGGGTCAGACAGACTGTGAAATTGTGGCACTACCAGAGGATCCCGCAATACCTCTCCTGGGCATATATCCAGAAGATGTTCCAACCGGTTAGAAGGACACATGCTCCACTATGTTCATAGCAGCCTTATTTATAATAGCCAGAAGCTAGAAAGAACCCAGATGTCCCTCAACAGAGGAATAGATACAGAAAATGTGGTACACTTACACAATGGAGTACTACTCAGCTATTAAAAAGAATGAATTTATGAAATTCCTAGGCAAATGGATGGACCTGGAGGGCATCATCCTGAGTGAGGTAACCCAATCACAAAAGAACTAACATGATATGTACTCACTGATAAGTGGATATTAGCCCAGAAACTTAGAATACCCAAGATATAAGATACTATTTGCTAAACACATGAAACTCAAGAAGAATGAAGACCAAAGTGTGGACACTTTGCCCCTTCTTAGAATTGGGAACAAAACACCCTTGGAAGGAGTTACAGAGACACAGTTTGGAGCTGAGACGAAACGATGGACCATCTAGAGACTGCCATAGCCAGGGATCCATCCCATAATCAGCTTCCAAATGCTGATAGCATTGCATACACTAGCAAGATTTTGCTGAAAGGACCCAGACATAGCTGTCTCTTGTGAGACTATGCCGGGGCCTAGCAAACACAGAAGTGGATTCTCACAGTCAGCTATTGGATGGATCACAGGGCCCCCAATGGAGGAGCTAGAGAAAGTAAGCAAGGAGCTAAAGGGGTCTGCAAGCCTATAGGTGGAACAACAATATGAACTAACCAGTACCACCCCAGAGCTCGTGACTCTAGCTGCATATGTATCAGAAGATGGCCTAGTCGGCCATCAGTGGAAAGAGAGGCCCATTGGTCGTGCAAATTTTATCTGTCTCATTAAAGGGGAACACCAGGGCCAAGAAGTGGGATTGGGTGGGTGGGGGAGTGTGTGAGGGATCGTGTGGGGGACTTTTGGGATAGCATTGGAAATGTAAATGAAATAAATACCTAATAAAAATAAAATTAAAAAAAAGAAAAAAAATGAAACAACCTCTCCCAGAAAACAAAAAAGAAAAGAAAAAAAGAAATGACAAGAAAACTACATCAATGATACCTCAGTAATAACTACTGAACTGAAGCCTGAATGATAGCAGCATCAATGCACATGCTTCTATGGGAGAGGAAAATGTCACTGGGTTCCACAAAGGTCTATAGACAATGATCTTTATAAGCAACTGCTCAGCAAAGGAATATTATCCAGATATAAGCTCATTATTTGGTTATCCATCCTTCATAAAGTATATTATATATCACATTATACTGAATTTGACTAGCATGGCTTGTATGCATATCATTGTATATGTACAATAATAATTAACAGAAGGCCATCATTTTAAAGAGAATGAGGGGGTGCATGGGATAGCTTATAAGAAGGGGCTCATATGATGTGTTAGGTTAATAATAGGGAAGAGAAAAGTGATATAATTACATTTTAATTAAAAAGTAAAATACAAAAAAACTGAAAGCAAGGTCCCTGATTGAGACAAAATGAATATATAGCACATTTTTAACAACTTCAATACAAAACATTTACTAATATATATTTGTTTTTTCTGTTGAGTTTCAGAGGCTAGAAGAGTGCTATACAATTACATGTAATAGCTGTGCAGTTAAAATAGAACTTACCTTATTTAAGGTAATTCCATTTAGATTTCTATTAATTATTTTTCAAATTATAACCCTGCCCTGGCATATCTAGTGATCCTCCAAAGAATACTGGGCCCTTCTTTACCTTACCTTTCTTTGAAAACATATTTTGTCTTAGAGCTTGTACACATATATTTAACTGCAATGAAACAATAATAAATAGGCCAACTGCAAGAGTTCATCCTATTGTACAAGGAAATTACACAAGCTGTTTCTATAGGTACATATATCTTATAAAATGTGCTTTATTCCAAAGTAAAGGAAGTTCAATTTGATAGAATAATTGAAAACAATGAAGGAGCACACATTATAGGATACAAAGCATATTATTTCCTTTAAAGAATGTTTTAGTGGATTGGTTCAGACAACATATAAGTTAAACACTAAACCTTGAGCTTTCAAGGATAATCTAGGCTATTTAAAATAAAAATTTAAAGCTACATTTTTATCATTATTTATATTTTAAGCAATCAGATCATGGAATCTGACAGGACTTCTTTAAGTTAATTTGTAACCATTGCTCTGTGTTGAAGGCGGTCAATTTCAATATTTTCTCATAAACTTATTGTTATCAGGAAGAGAAGTTAGCAAACAGTTTAAAAGACCTATGATTGCCTTTGTAGAAACAAAAGAAGTAGGCAACTTCGTGCCACATCCCGATGGCTTGAAGGTGACTATGCTTTTGAAATGAATGCACCAATCTGACTTGCACTGAATTCTTTATCCTTTGACTGGCTACCTGGTGTTTTACACGGTCTAAAAGCCTCAAAGCTTTGGCTTGAATGGTGCCCAAACATGAAGCAGAAAGCAGTGAGTTTGATCTAAAATCCATAAAATCAAAAGTTTGACTGACCACAAACCCTATATTTTACCATCTAACTGTGAATTGCGGTTGGAAATAAAGTATTGCTTTCATCCCTTTCATCCAACATTTTGAAGGACATTTGAGGACCTGATTTATGGTTTTGAGAAACTAAGTGTGGATGTTAACAAGTAAAGAAAAATTCAATCACACAGTTGCATATGCTTCTTCAAAGGCATGCCTTTAGTCCCCAGTGCTCCTGTTGAACTTTTTCATTAAATGGTTGTGCCTAGATTATATGGCCCAGAGAGGAGAATTCTTTCCAGTCTGGGTTTTTAACCAATGTGGTTTAGCAAAATTGCCCTATGTTCTGACAATTTATACTGTAAATCTAAAGGAAAGATTATGGCCATGATTCATTTAATTCACATGCTGCAAATATATTTGAAAAAGGCCTGTCTAAGATGGAGAGAATGAACAGACACTCATGGCGAGGTTTTCTTACAAGATAGCACATCATTTTGCAAAGGAAGATGGAAAAAAGGATTTCATTGCATAAACAACAATAATTTCACACTAGTAGCTGGCACAGGAAGCTGGTGCACACTTTAGCAAAACAGATTCACCCCAGCAATGTCTTAGTTGATGGAATTGGGGAAAAAATCACCCATGGAAGCATCTCCATCTCACCAGTTTACTAAGATGTTGATATATATGTATTCAAATATCTACAGACACACTTGATTCAGCTTCTGTTTGAATAGATTTCCTTTGTTTAAAAATATCCACAGCAAATTTCAAAATTCTATTAAGAATAGAGCTGGTAGAAAAAAATATAAGTTGTAGAGAAAGAAAACTATGCTAGGGCATAGACATTTAAACAAGATAGAGTAAGAATTAAGGAAGATGTTTGTAGTCTTAAAAGAGCTCATGAGTAGCTGGTCTAAATCATTTATTTGTATCTGTGCAGTGAGCCACAGCTGCCTGTTCTCTGGCCTGATAGCATTGACATAATATACTGACAGATAAATATTAAAATTGGCTAACATTGAATATCAGTAAAAAACTGAGTGTCTCATATTTTACTAGAAACTTACTGCAGATTGCAATGGATATTAGAACATCTCTTAATTTTTTCTATTTTGCTAAAAATACTTGCATTGAATTTCTTGCAATGTCAATTAATGCTGAGTATTTGATATAAAATATGATGTGACATTCATTTTAACATTTCATGATCCGTGTCACTTCACCTATTCTCTTTATTAATTAGATCTGTTAACATTTCGACCACCCATGATGAGGAGCAGGGTTTTTTTAGGAAGAGGTCAAGAAGTTGGAGTGTAGGGAATTTTAGTATAAGATGAAAACTGCATTCATAATGTGACATATATAGGTGTGCATGCACATGCGAGTTTGTGTGTGTGTGTGTGTGTGTGTGTGTGTGGGTGTGTAGGTATTTAGGTAGGTATAAAGCTGTACTTTATAAGGCCCAATATTCATAAAAATGGAAAGACTAAGTTGTTCTTAAAGATAAGCAGATATTTTGTAGCTTAACTGTTTTCACTAAGGCTTAGACTTCATGCTGCTCAAGACTTACTTGTAACCATAAAGTAACTTGTAACTTATGTGGACTATAATATTGTAATTCCATTATTTCACACTCTAGAAAATTAGTATTACATTATTATGAGTTTGTAGGGTGCCAAAAACACATAATGCTACATTCCATAATAACTTAAACAATAGTGAAAGGCATTATAAAATATTTTGAAGAGATAAAAGATGAGTTCAAGTTAAAATGATTTAGTAGCTTACATGAAATCCTTAGATGTATTGATTCATTAGCAATTGCCCAGTGCTTGCTATGGGCAAGATACTCTTTGCCTCATTACAATGTAAAGATGAGAGTTCTCATTTTTCAGAAAAAAAAAAAAAAACACTATGTCTTAGAGACAAATTGTCCTTTGAGGATACACCAATAGTAAGTAGATAGTTAAAATTTCCCAATTATATCTGACTTGAGTATTCATGAATTTTAATCTGTCATATCACCCATGCCCTCTTTGCTATAGAAAAATGTCCACTTTTAAGGATCTCTTTTTAAATATGTCTATGTGGAGTTTGAATGGAGATATTTATGTGTGTTCAGGTATTCATGGAGGCATTGTACCACCCTGAAGCCTGAGTTGCACACAAATGTGAGGCACCCAATATATGTGCTAAAAATTAACCTCTAAAAGATCTGTGTGGATTTGTTTGTTTGTTGCATGGAAAGTATATTTAAGTAATGTCATTACCAAGAAAACTATAACATTTACAGGAATATAAATTTACTTCTGATTTTGATTTTTATTTGAAAAGAATCTACAAGAATCTCTATAAGAGAATATTAAAATCTTATAAAAAGTATGTAAAAAATTCCATACCATCTTTTAAAAAGTTTGGTCGATGTACTCACTGGAGACTAAATTATTATGAATAAAAAGTACATGAAATTAAAGCCACCTCTTCATTTCATTCCACACTGCAGACTAGATATTTTAAAAGGGCATTTGCCTCCTAGATGTCGAGCAATATCATTAGAATAGATGGATTTTTCTGAAATATAAAAACTCTTAGCTAATGAAAAATATTACTGGCCTCTTCTTTCAAATACTGTAGTGGCTCAGGTATCATAACTAGTTCTAATTGTTTTTTATTATTAATTTATTATTGAAAATAATTTTAAGATATAAAAATGCAAGCACAAAATGCTCCTTCCATAAATTCCTCCAGATCCTCTCCCCCTCCCTATCTTCTCAACTTTAAATCCCGTCTCAAACAAGAAAACAAAACAAACAAAAAACACTACTACAACAAAAGGCTTCAAACTAAGAAAACAATATAAAATGTCATCCAAAATGAACAAACTGTAACCCAATAAAACCACACACAATAAAATAGCTGAGTTCATTATTTGTTGGGTAACTACTCCAGAACATGAGTCCTATTCTTTAGTATTTGACAAATCTACTTTCCTTTCATTGAACAAACTTGATTTTTGCCTCTCCCAGAAATTATGATAGCTCGGTTGTTAACTTTTACAATAGTGACCAAAATTTCATTCATTGACAAATTTGTTCAATTAGTGTGAAAGTCAACTTAAATTAGACTAAGTAAAATATAGTCACATAAATCAAAATCAGTCATGTCATAGTAAATATCATTTAGGCAAAAGGATCAGAATTTTGCAGGCAAATATATGGAACTAGAATATATCATCCTGAGTAAGGTAACTTAGACCCAAAAGGGCATGCATATATGGTATGTACTCACTAATAAGTGGATATTAGCAAAGAAGAAGAAAAACAAGAAGAAGAAGAAGAAGAAGAAGAAGAAGAAGAAGAAGAAGAAGAAGAAGAAGAAGAAGAAGAAGAAGAAGAAGAAGAAGAAGAGGAGGAGGAGGAGGAGGAGGAGGAGGAGGAGGAGGAGGAGGAGGAGGAGGAGGAGGAGGAGGAGGAGGAGGAGGAGGAGGGGAAGGAGGAGGAGGAGGAGGGGGAGGAGGAAGAAGGAGGAGGAGGAGGGAGAGGAGGAAGAGGAAGAAGAGGAGGAGGAGGAGAGGAGGAGAAAAGGAAAAAGAAAGAGAAAAAAGAAAAAGAAAAAAGAAAGGAAAAAAGTACAGAGTATCCAAGATACAGTCCACAGAACTCAAAAAAGTCAACGTTGAAGTGCACAAGTTAGGACTCCCCAGTCCCACTTGGGAAGGAGAAGAAAGCAATCACAAGCTTAGAGGGAGGGAGGGCCTGGGAGGGATAGTGAACAGCGGTTTGCGGGGGGGGGGGGGCTGATATGGTATTGGGTGAGGGAAAAAGACTGAAGCAATGAGGGTCAGCAGAAGAAATGTAAGCAGGCAACCTCAGGAGGTAGGAAATTGAGGGGACCCTGCAGAATGCACCAGAGATTCTCAGGACTCCAAGGGAGGGGCCTTAGATGAAATGCCCTACTGTAGGGAGAAGGAACATATAGAGCCCACCTCTAGCAGGAAGACAGCTCATCAAGTGAGGGGTCCTCATATAAGCTGGTGTATGCTGCCTGGTGGGTGGTCCAGTGTCTGAGAGATCTCAGGGGTTGCCATTCCCCAGTCAAAACTCTAACCCATAATTGTTACTGTCTGAAAGAACTGCAGGGACAGAAATTGAGATGAGCCTGAGGCAAACAAGTTCCAAAGACAGGCCCAAAGTGGGATCCAGCTCAAGGGGAGGGCCCAAGGTATGACACTATTATTGAGGCTATGGAGCACTCAGAAAAAGGGACATAATCATAACTGCCCTTCTGAAGACCCAACAAGCAGCTGAAAGAGTCAGATGCAGATATCTGCACCCAACCAATGGACAGAAGCTGCTGACCCATGTGGTTGAATTATGAAAAAGCTGGAAGAAGCTGAGGAGGAAGGTGACCCTGTAGGAGGACCAGCAGTCTCAATTAACCTGAACCCCCGAGATCTCTCAGACCCTGGACCACCAACCAGGCAGCATACACCAGCTGATATGAGGCCCCCAACACGTATACAGCAGAGGATTGCCCGGTTTGGGTTCAGTCTAAGAAGATTCACCTAACTCTCTAGGGACTGGAGGCCCCAGGGAGTTGAGAGGTCTGGTTGGGTGAGTGGTGGGTGGTTGGAATATCCTCATAGAGACAGGGGTGTAGGGAGAAGATATGTGATGTGGAACAATCGGAGGGTGGACAGAGGAAGGTCATGATGTATAAAATCACGAGTGTAAAAAAGATATATACATATACATATACATATATATATATATATATATATATATATATATATATATATATATATATATATGTATGTATAATAGATCCATTCATTTGTATATTCAGGAGTCATATATAAACACTAAACATGAAGCTATAATATAGGCACGGAGGACATGGTACAGAAATGTGCATGCTCGGCTGCTCCAGTCTCTATGAGTTCATATGAGCTCTGATAATATTAATTTAGAGACAGCTTTCTTTTCTTGGTGTTATCCATCCTTTCCTGCTCTTAACATTCTTTTCCCTCCTTTTTCACAGTGTTCCATATTCTCTAATGTGTGTGATTTGATGGAGACATCCAGTTTAGGACCCAATGGTCCAATATCTCTCACTTTATGGATAATGTCTGACTGTGCATCTCTGAATTTGTTCCCACTAGCTGCTGGAGGAAGCTTCTGTGATGATGGGAGAATAAGGCACCAATATAAGAATAACAGACTATCATTAGGAGTCACTTTATCTACATTGTTTCTAGATTAGTAATATTTGGTTTTACCCTAGGTTCCTGGCCTACACAGTCTCAGGGGGTTTTTTGGTCAAGAAAGTAGTGATGGATATGGACTGTATTTCATGGAGTGGATCTTGAATTCAATCTCTTATTGGTTGGTTCCCTCAACAAGTGTTATGTCATAGTTGTTAAAGCATATCTTACAGGTAGTAGATCATTGTAAAGAAAATATTTGTGGTTGGCTTATGTTTATGATAATGTTCACAGTGCCTTTCTATACCCCCTCCCCCCAAAAAAAATCAATGTAAGAGTGAAGGCTCTTTATAGTCACTGGCTTGACATATCAATTGATTTAGGCAGGTTTCTCTAGAGTCACAGAACTTATGAGTAGTATCTATATAGTAAGGGGATTTGTTGGTGACTTACAGTCGGTATTCCAACTCCCAACAATGGTCAGCAACAGCAGTGAATGGAAGTTCCAGTATCTAGCAGTTGTTCAGCCCCACAAGAGAGTAAATCTTCCTACTTCTAATGTCCTCATGTAGGTCTCAAGCAGAAGGTCTGGCCCAGATTAAAGGAGTGTGCCACCACATCTTTAATCCCAGATGACCTTGAACTCACAGATCTCCCTGTCTTAATCTTCTGGAATTCATAGCTACTATATCTCAAGATCTCCATACCAAGATCCAGATCAGAAACTTGTATCTTTCAGCCTCCTAATCTGGATCACAGGTTAGTCTTCCAATTCTGGATTACAGTTCATTCCAGATATAGTCAAGTTGACAACAAGTAATAACCACTACATCCATATTTAATGTGTTCTGTGGGTATTCTTATCAGCAATTGGTTCTTGCTGTCAGTTTGTGGACAGCTTCCTACTATACTGTCAACAGTCTGAGTTGTGTGGGGATTCCCAAATGGCCATTTTGGGAAAAATATAAACTATATGTAACCCTACAGGAATATGGTAAACTTCATTTGGTGATAATAGATGGCAAAATGGCATTCTGTCTCCCTCAATATTTGGCAATTTCATTTAGCTCACTTTCATATATTTATATATTTTTAGAAAGATTCTACTGTATCATAATCTCATAAAACTCCCGAAAATTCCCCTTAATTTTAATTACATCTACCTATATATCTTTCAACTCCATCTTCCATCTCTCTCCCCACTTGAGCTTCCAATTTCTTCCCTTTCTTTCACCCATACCTATCTATTTTATTATACTTTCTTAATCATAACTACCTGTTACCTCTAGTCATAATACTATATTACCCTTGGAGGTCCTATACATTTTAAATTAGTAATCATTGACTTACAGCTGATATACAATTATGCACAAATTCATAGTTTATCTGTCTTTCTGGGTCTTAAATACCTATTAAGGATTTTTTTTTCTATTTCTACCCTACTTGCCTGTAAATTTCATGATGCTATTTTTTAATGACTGAGTAATATTTTCTTGTAATTATATACCGCATTCTCTTCATCCATTCTTCTGTTAAAGAACATTAGGTTTTCAGTTTCAAGCAATTAGAAATATAACAGCAATGAACATGAATATCTTAGTCAGGGTTTCTATTCCTGCACAAACACTATGACCAAGAAGCAAGTTGGGGAGGAAAGGGTTTATTTGGCTTACAATTCCGTACTGCTGTTCATCACCAAAGGAAGTCAGGACTGGAACTCAAGGAGGTCAGGAAGCAGGAGCTGATGCAGAAGCCATGGAGGGATGTTCTTTACTGGCTTGCTTCCCCTGACTTGCTCAGCCTGCTCTCTTATAGAACAAAGACTACCATCCCAGAGATGGTCCCACCCACAAGGGGCCTTTCCCCCTTGATCACTAATTGAGAAATGCCTTACAGTTGTATCTCATGGAGGCATTTCCTCAACTGAAGCTCCTTTCTCTGTGATAACTCCAGCTGTGTCAAGTTGACATAAAACTAGCCAGTACAATGAATAAGCAAGTATCTCTGTGGTAAATTAAAGAAACTTTTGTGGCAATGCTAGGGGTGGATCTAGATATAGGTATAATCCCATATACCTGTAGAAATGCCGCATTGATTTCCATAATGGCTGTACAAATTTTCCCTCCCATCAGCAATGGATAAGTGTATCTCTTATACCACATCCTCCCACTATGACCTCTCACTTGTTTTGTTGATCATAGACCTTCAAACACATGTCAAATTTAATCTCAAAGTAGTTTTTATTTTCATTTTCTTGATGGCTAAGGATGTTAAATTTTCTTTACATGTTTCATAGCTTTCAGATTTTTTTCCCCAAGAATTCTCCCTTTAGATCTCTACCCAGTTTTAATTTGGTTATTTGTATTATATTTATTTATTTATTTATTTATTTATTTATATATTTATTTTTGATATCTACTTTCCTGAGTTCATTATATATTCGGGATATTAGCTCCATATTGGTTGTAGAGTTGCGAAAAATATTTTCCCATTCTATATGATACCACTTTGTCCAAATAAAGCTGGTCTTTTGCCTTGCAGAAGCTTCTCAGCTTCATGAGGTTTCATTTATTAATTGTTGATTTTAATAACTTAGAGCCTCTTAACTGCTGCTTTCATTGTATCCCATAAGTTTGGATATGTTGTGACTTCATTTTGATTGAATTCTAAGAAGTCTTTTATTTCTTTATTTGTTCACTGGCCCAGTAATCATTTAGTAGAGAGTCATTCAGTTTCCACGAGTTTTATAGGCTTTCTCTATAGTTTCTGTTGTCACTGAAGTCCAGTTTAATCCATGGTAGTCTGATAAGATACAAAGAGTTATTACCATTTTCTTGTAACTGTTGAGACTTGCTTTGTGACTGATTATATGGTCAATTTTAGAGAAGGTTTGGTGGGGTGCTGAGAGGAAGGTATATTCTTTTGTGTTGTGGTGGAATATTCTGTCAATATCTGTCACCTACATTTGATTTATAACCTGTTACTTTCATTATTTCTATCTTTAGTTTTTGTCAAGATGACCTGTCTGTTGATGATAGTGGGGTGTTGATGTCTCCCATTAATAATGTGTGAGATTCAATTTGTGACTAAGCTTAAATAATGTTTATTATATGAATGTTGGTACCCTTGTGTTTGGGGGCATATATGTTCAGAATTGAGATGTCATCTTGGTGTATTTTCTTTTGATGAGTATGAAGTATCCTTCCTGACCTCTTTTGATTAATTTTGGTCAACAGTCTAATTTAATAGATTCTAGAATATCTACTCCAGTTTTCTTCTTGAATAAGTTTGCTTGTAAAAATTTTGGTTCATAACGTCTTTACCCATTCCAATAAGTTCAAAACTGTTCCTTATATTCTCTTCCACCAGCTTCAGTATTTCTGATTATATGTTAATGTAGTTGATCCATTTGGAGTTGAGTTTTGTGCAGTGGGAAAAGTTCGTGTCTATTTGGATCCTTCTATAAACAGCTACCCAATTTGACCAGCATCATTGGTTGAAGATAATACCCCCTTTTCCAGTATTTATTTCTTGCTTCTATACTAAAAACACTGTGTCCACAGGTATATATATTTATGTCTGGACTGTCGATTCAATTGCATTGGTAAATGAGTCTGTTCCTGTATCAATACCATTGTATTTTATTACTACATCTTTGTAGTCCAACTTGAAATCAGGGATAGAAATGCCTCTAACATTTCGTGTATTATTCAGAATTATTTGAACTATTGTAGTTATGTGTGATGTGTGTTTCGATATAAAGTTGCCAGTGTCTTTTAAATACCTAAAGATACCCCTAGATATATTATATTTTTGAGGCTCTTGTGAAAGTTAACATTTCCCACATATCTTCCTGAGACCATGGGTAGTCATATATATGAGGCCTGCTGATATTTGTGAGTTAATTTTGCATCCAGCTACTTTGAAAAGGTATGTATCCAAAGTCTTTTTAAAATGCTAAGTCTAAGGTTCCGTCTCTAAATTTCCAAAGATCTTACCTGTGTATTCCATTAAAATTAAGTAAATAAATAAATTATTAAATAGATAGATACACACATACACATACATACATACGTACATACATAACATAAATAATTAAGTAAATAAAATTATGTACTTTCTTACTCCAAGGTGGAAGAATCAGGGCACAAGTAAGGCATAGCAGAACCAAAGTCCAAAAATGTAAAAAGCTCTGTATTGGACATCTGGGATTTACTTACAGATTGAGATATAAAGGGATCAATTTCTCCAGCTCTCCCATTAGTAACACAAACAATTTATTTCCAAGGCTATGACGGGCTAAATTTTATAGTTTCTGCAGATCATTGGTCATGTTATGGTACTTGAATCTCTAAAATGATATGGTCTCCACTGCAGTTGGGCTGCTTTTTCATCAGTAACCTCTCCCATGCTCTCTTTGGGTAGTTTGGAGACATGGTTCAAAGACTTAACTATTTTCTCATGACCCCTCAAGCATAAGGTTTCCACTCATATTCTCCCTTCACTTCCATCAATAATCTGTCCTGGTTTCTGGTACCAAGCCTCAGTTGCTTGCCATAACCTCTTCATTGATTTAAAACTAGCACCTTCTGGAAAACTCTTAAACTATCAAGTTCAGTTCCATGTACGAGTCTATAATGGACTAAACCTCTCTGCAACAATTATCAATCCATAAAATGACACAAAGGCTTATCTGGTAGAAGTGTTATTCGTGTTTTCTCAGCTGAATTGCTTTTGTTCATAATGACTCTGGATTGTATTACGTCTGTATGAAGCAATTCATCATAACACCTAAATGCACAAGAAATGATTCTGCCAACTTAAGCAATGGTTGGTATAAAAGGAGAAGTACGAGTAATGACCGACCAAAGATTGGGATGAATTTGCCAGCGGATAGTGCCCAATGATATTAACACTGAGGCCAGTGGGATCTCTATCTGCCGAACAGAGTCATCAAAATCATAAGGGGTTAGCTTTAGTATTCAGTTGACACCGTTATTGATTATTCAGCATTTTGTCTTTTGATTCACCGTGATAATGATCAAAAAAAGAATTGCCTAAATTGCTTTTATTCACAGGTAATTAAATCACACCACCTCACTTTGAGCTATGAAAGGATATTACAGTATTTATCTTGTCTAATAAGGCAGAAAAACAGTAGTAATAAGCTTTTACCATGTTCCATTTATTTTTTAACACAGATTAGTTGTAGAAGCAGAATAGAAAGGAAAATATTTAAAGGTAAAATACACAACATGAAATAACTTTGTCAAATGTCATCATCAACCTTTCTCCCACATGGATATAAATGTTATATCACGTCTTACTCAAATGCAACGAGCATAATTTATTAGAAAAGAAATATGTAGTTGCAATATACTTTTTCTTTGATACCTGAAATAACTAGTGCTATTGTCACCTTTAACAATCCCCACTTTTGGTAAAAGGCTGCCAATTGGTACAATCTGAAATCTTTTTGGAAGGGAATCTTAAAGAGGAGTGATCTCTATCTGTGAGCCTATTTTTGAGGGGCTGTTTTGATTGGTAATAGAAATGAAAAGACAGACACTGGGTTTTTGTGGCATTATTTCTTGGACTGGACCCTGAACTTAAGGCTGAAGAAAACCTAAGTTTTCATGTGCGTCTTCCTTTGCTCTTCACTGTGGTTGTGATTATTCACCTTCCTACCAGTAATGGAAATGTAATCCTGATAAACCCCTCCTCTCCTAAGCTACTTTTCATCAGGATATTGTACCACAGAAACAGGAACTAAATTATGACATATGCCTTATTAATATTAATTTCCTTGATACTGAAAAAGTAGGAGTTTGATAACTTTCTGGTTCAATTAAAAGTTCAACTGCTTTGATGAAACTGACTATTCCACTGTTAGTGTTGAAAACAAATGTTTGATAAAATTGTTCAACAAATTTCAGTAAAAGTGTAATTCCAGATGAACACATATTTGCACTCTTAAACTTAAGATTGCTAAATATGGCGGTTCACAGCTTCAATTATATCATTTGTGCAAGAGACATGATTACCTGAATTTCTAAGACATCCAGTTGTACCTAAATAGTTTTATCTTGGCATCCTGGTTAGATATTGAGAGACTATACTGAAACTAAAAGTAAAGAAAAAGTGGAGAGGGAGGAAGAGATAGGGGGAAAAATGGAAGACTGGAAAGGGGAGAAAGTAGAGATATTTCTAAAGTATGAATTTTTTAAAAAATTCTCCCACAATTAGTAGCTTAAATTTACTAGTAGATGAATCTTCTTTTTTTTTTTTTTGTGCTACTGATTTCTAATGTAAATCTGTACAATGGTTAAAAAAAATCAATAAAGACCCGAAGTATAGATTTTCTTATTTAAGCATGGATCAGTCTCCAAGCAGAGGAGAGTGGGTAGAAATTTATATGTTCAAAGTGAAGGAACAGATAATAAATATCCAGCTTCATATGGACTCAATGGTCCTTAAGGGAACAGAATCTTCTTAGGGAAAACGAACAGAAAGGTCGTGGTTCTGAACTCTGGGAATGATTAGATAGTTTATAGAGTATCTCCTTCCATTAGAAAAACCATCTGGTTTGTTGGGCATGCTTTTATTTCTTGCATTAGTACACTCAGGGAAACCCAGTTTTTAATATTCCTACTTGTTACTTAAAAATACTTAAAATGAAGATGAGTGGCATAAAGAAAAATTTATATATATATATATATATGACTGTGATAATGTGAGAAAAATGTATCAAGATAGTAGAAAGAAAACATTAATGAGGAAAATGGAAAACTAAAATTTAATATATTAAATGTGTTCCTATTAGTTCTCAGCTTAGAGTGTGAACAACTGAATTATTTCTATGATACATATGTCTTTGTACAATATAATTTTATACACTTATATCCAGAAAAATCACTATTACACTTGCTCCATATCCAGAGAAAATAAGGACCTTTAGTTTCAACTTTGATGACTAGACCCTATGACAGACCTACCAGCTGGCATCCTGCGTTTGTCACACTGTTCAGATAAAGAGGAGAAATACATCACATACCTGTTCCCCACGAATACAGAAGTACAAAAGTTAATAGGTTGATTAAAACACTGAGTCATATAACGTAAATGTTAATCAAGTAGAGTTATTGGTATCTCTATTAACATTGCTTTAATAACACAAGTGATTGATTTGTAATTGTAGATGAGTATTTATCTTAGGAGAAACAATTGAAGGGATGAAATAAGTGCAAGTAAAACATGAGTCTTGAATACAGAATAAAATTTCAATGTTTTATCATGAATTTTTCAGGTCAAAAATTTATGCTAAGGCTTGTAGAGATGAGAGCCTATCTCAATGACAGGATATTGTAGGGAGATACTGGATTCCTTGATTTCTCTGCAAAGTGTTTTCTCTCCTAAATAATATAAATTGAAGCCCTAGCCTGAAGTCTCCACTCTCTATACTTATTTTAAAATAAGACTTAGAGATGTAATCACATAAGATAAAATCATATTGGGAAGCATATTTCCCTAATGCCATCTGACATTTTTTTAAGAAAAATTGAATACAAAAACACAAGACAATGAGGTGTGCCATCCCATCAAGATAAAAGTAGAAGGCAGGACATGTATATAGGAGAAAAAGATGACTTAATTTTTAAAAAAACCTCCAGAACCTGAAAGTACTGTTATTATAGAGACCCGGGGCTTACAGTCTCTGGATTATGGGACAGACTTCTATTGCTTTAACTACTCAGTTTTTTGTAAATATTAAACCACCATTTTTCTTTAACATATGACTTAAACACCTAAACCAAACACATATTCGCCTCATTTCCTCCCTCCCTCCCTTACTTTTGCCTTGTCTTTTATCCATGTATTCTGGCACATAGTCTAATTTCATTCATTTTATTAAAATATAATTGATGTCTGAGCTTTGTCAGAAGTAATCAAGAGAAAATTTGCCTTATACAAAACAGGTACAAATTACCCTCAGTAATTGTCCTCCAAACCAGCTTATTTTTCTCAATTCTACAGATGTTTCAAAACTAATTTCATTTTACTTTGAATACTGGGGACAGAAAGCTGAATTGCAAACATGGTAGGCATGCTACTATCACTGAGTACCATGCGCAGACTGATAAATTTTCTTTTTACTTTGCTTCATTATATGAACATGAGACTATTGCCTCCATGTGTGTACATATATCCAGGGCCTGACTGGTACCACAGAAGTTAGAGCTCATAATGCAGCCTATAACTGGAATTATGTATGTTTGCAAGCTACCTTGTGTGTATGGTGGGGGGAGGGATCAAACCTGAATCTTCAGCCAAAGCTCCAAATGCTCTTAGCCACACTGACATCTCTCCAACTCCAAACACATATCTACGATATGCTGACAATATAGTGGATAAAATTAACAGCAGATGGTTTTTGTGTCCATGTTTCTAGAAACTGTAAATCTCAAATCAAATATGGACAACTGAGTGCTTGTCTCACTGCTTTGCCCAGAGCTACTATTTTGGCTTATCAGATTGTGATCTGTCTTCTGGTTATGTGAAGAACCAAAAGAGTCCAGTATCCCTTTCCTGTTTTCTAAACCCAATTCAACTAGATTAGGGATAATATTTAATTTTACTCTGGAATGCTTTATATATAATCAGATTGAGGGTGAAAGCTCCAATATTACTCAGTGATTGTCTGTCTGTCTGTCTGTCTTTCAGTTCAAATTCCTCAGCTGCCCATCAGGTATCCTATAGCCTGCTCCAGTTCTGTTGAATATTTTCTAACACTATTTCTAACCCTTGTGATCTAATTTCTATTAAAAACAAGCCAAGGGTTCTTTCTCTTTCCCTTCATGATTCATCTTGTATTATAATGGAAATATTGTTCTCTTATGTTTTTTCCATTTGATTCTTCCCATCTCATTTCCCTTAACATTGCTTTGACGGAGGGCTCAAGATCCTGCAACACTGGTTCACTTGTGCTCTTTCTTTATATTTGCTTAAGGTCCCTTCCTTTGTTTAGTACTTCTCCTGACAAGTGGGTTGAGTTATAACTTCTCTTTCTTATGAAAGTTCTTTGAAATAAGAAATACACAGTTTTTACTGGTATAACTGAGAAACACTACTGTACAGCTAGATTATATTAGGTATCTCAAGTCTTACATGTAAAGAGGGGTGAAGACAAATCTGCCAAAAGAAACAGGAATGAATTGTTGGAATAAATTAAGCTGATTAAAATGAAATATTTCATTATGAAAAATTATTTTTGAAGCATTTGGTAATGTCAAGAGTCCGGTTTATTGAAGTATGGATTGAAATTTCATGTTGGCTCATGTAAGTGTATATAGATTTGCAGAGATTCTGATGATAGGAAATTATTTCTAAAATAATAAAAAGGTACCAGAAATCAATTCTAAATCTAGCAGGATATGGATTCCAGAGCTTTTGTTGAAGTTTTTCCAGATGGCCTTTTGCTCCTTTGCTGCATGCAGCCTTGGCTCAAACTAAACCCTGGCTAACAGACATTAGCTCAAAATTGAGGCTCCTGTAACTTTGGTCAGCCAAGGTTTTTCTGTATGAGACTTCTGCGCTTACAGAAGCAGGTTTAATTAGAGAAAATACGTGTTATGCTTTCCTATCACTTTTCTCAACAACCAATTAGTGGTCATTAGATCCCACCATGTTTCTGAAATGACTTCTTTAGTTGCTCATTTGTCTTAGAAAAAAATTTTTGAGTGAATTTTAATTTGGAATTAGGTCAGAATTTTAACAATTGCTCTAATGGTTTCAAAGTATTTATTCCATTTTAATAAATATTTATGCATAGGGGCATTATAGGCTTGAAGATCATGAAACCAAATATCAATTACCTCTGAAAATGTTAATGGTACTCTGTGATCTACAGTGTCAAATATTTAATTAATTCTTCACTCATAATAGGAAACATATTAGACATTAGACATTTCCTTTTCTTTTAGTAAATTATAAAATTTGATGTTAACCATGAAGGTGGTTTATTTTTTGATTGTTTGGTTGGTTGGTTTTTGTTTTTTTTTTTTTTTGTTTTGTTTTTTTTTTTTTTTTTTTTTTTTTGAGACAGGGTTTCTCTGTGTAGCCCTGGCTGTCCTGGAACTCACTTTGTAGGCCAGGCTGGCCTTGAACTCAGAAATCTGCCTGCCTCTGCTTCCTGAGTGCTGGGATTAAAGGCGTGCGCCACCATGCCCGGCTAACCATGAAGTTTTAAAAATAAAAGTCATTATTTATACCATTACATTTTTGATGAAGACTTTTATATCAGAGGTAACATAATTTTTTTCTGTGAAAAGTGATCACAACTAGAAGTTTAAGTAGCTAAGTTAAGTATTAAGTCACTTATATGTCTCCTGGTTGCTGAGAAATTAAATTTTCTACATGAAATCCTGTCATGTATTCAAAAATGAAAAATTTTATATAAATGTGAAAATTTAAAGTAAGTATAAGAATCTTTCTTTGGTATAAATTTAAATGTGATTTACTGGATCATTAAAACAAATTAATGTGCATGGAAACATATTTTTAAAATCAATATTCAATTCCATCCACATTACAAATTGCATTCTTCAGGATAGTAAAATGAAGTAATCCTAAAATTCATATGGACACACACACACACACACACTAACACACAAAACAAAAACAAAACAAAAATACAAAACAGCAATACTAACATCAATAAACCTGGTTAATCAATACCAAACCTAAGCAAAATTAGCAGTCTTGTAAAGAGCATACTTTCTAATTTCAAATCATACTTCTATGCCATAGAAACAAACAAACAAACAAACTTGTTCTGACAACAAAAGCTGACATATACATCAACTGAATACAGGAGCTCAAAATAAATCCAAGTTTGATTTTTGGAAAAGATTCCAAAGTCATACAATGAGAAAAAATATATAATTTCTTCTATAAATGGTTGTAGAAGCACTGGGAATCCAAGTGTACAAGAACTTAATTAAACCAGATCCCTGTCTCTTCACACGTAAAAGTATTAACATAAACTAGAATAAAGAAGCCTTAAAAAGTAACCTGAAACAGAAACTAGTGGAAGGAACATGGTTAGAACATGTGGGACATAGACCTAGGCAAGTCATTTTTGTAAAAGACTTCAGTACTCAGAAAACAATACCAAGAACTGAGAAATGGAACCGCATGAATTAAAAAATATTTTTCACAGTAAAGGACATAGGAAATGTGTAAAGAAACAATCTGTAAAATATATGAAAAAATTCTAGCAGTTGATCTCTTCTGGTCAGTTTCGTTAACTGAAAATGCATCCACACTTTGGGCTGTAGGCAAGTCTGTGGACATTGTCCTGGTTACTGATAGATATGGAAATGCCAAAGCCCTGCAAGGTAGTGGCACTCTTGTGTGGGTGGTCCTGGGTTGCCTATGTATATGTAAGCCTAGAGAAAAAAACAAAACCTAAGCACCCAAGCTCCAAACAGCTGAATAAATAAATGGGATACTATTAACACTCAGTTCTTAAAGGATGATGCTTATAGCTAGATAAAAACATAAAAATTTAATATACAAAATGTGCTCAACATTTTTAAAAGTCAGATTGAATGGGAAATTAAAAGTATATTAAGATTTCATCTACCTCATTCAGAGTAGCTAGGTCTGAGAAAATAGACAACAATCTTAGTAAATTCTTATACACTACTGGTGGCAAAATTGGTCCAGACAATATAGGGATCTGTATGAACATTTCTTAGAAAGTGAATAATACAACTCAATATACCTCAGTTGTACCATCCTTGGGTCCAAACCTGAGGGGCCCCACATCAGTTTACCTCAGGCAATCTTACATATTTAAACTTACAGCAGCAAAACTCACAACAGCCAAATTCTCTAAAACAAATTGGGTTCAATTAACAGGCAAATGAGAACATAAAATTAGTTCCATGTACACAATACAGTTGTAGTTAGGCCATTGAGTAGAATGGAAACCCTTCCCACCTTTTAAGACAGGACTCACAAGACAAGTAGGGATATCTAGACATAGAACTTTTGTTTTGGTAACTTCTGCTTCTTTCTTCATACAATTTACTATTGATACCCTGCCCTAAAGAGCATATGGCTTTACATACAGTGCCTTCTTATTGTAGATTCTCTTGCAGAAACTCTTTAACGCTGCATAGAATTGTACTTTGAGGTGAACAGCATTGAAATATAGTAATATCTCCTAAACAAACAACAAAGACATTTAGTTTTGTTTAACTTAATTTTTATTATGAAGCAAATATTGTTATACTTTGTAACCCAAATAATTAGAGATTATGATTTAGCATTGCATGTAAAAATTAAACCACTTTCTTAAATCAATCTAGACCTTTCTGAAAATCCACTGTCTTCTCCAGCTAAGTGCGAGATGTCAGACTTTGGTCAGAACTGTGATAAAAGTTGAATGTTTGTGATTACTTTTAATTCATTCTAGGCTAGAACCAGACTCCACGAAACAGAAAGTATCACTTGACCTATAACTACCTTTGATTTTTTTTTCCACTTCATTTACCTTTACATGGCTTTTGCTGTTGAAATACAATTTCTCACATAAAAACAAAGGATAAAATTTAAAATGATTATGACTTTTTGCAAACATGTAAATGAATTCAGATAAATTGTCTAAGTATTAATTTGATTCAGTAAAAACAATCAACAATATAATTGCTTTCTAAATTAATCTGTCAACTGAGACACTCAGTCATGCAGCTCTATGTCTTACACCGGAAAGGAAAACTAAGCCAAGAATACTATGGTAGAGTTAAAACTCCAGATTAATATTTAAGAAATATACATTTATAAATATATTTATATACACACATTTATAAATATATTTATTTATACATATATAAATGTATTTATTTTCAGATATAAATTAGATTTTAAAATTTATTTAACACAATCTAGCACTTAAAATTAGTTATTGCAAAAAAGCAAATATTTCAAAAATATTAAGCTATCATATTTGTGATTTTTTAAAATATCATGTAAGAACATAAGTTTGGCTTTTGGAGACTTTTCTAATACTGTATCTGTATTCCTTAAGTGGCTTTCCCAAATTTCATCAATCAACTCATTGAATCAGTAAATGTTTCCCTTTACTATAATGTAGTTGCAATAATTGTGTACTAAGGAAAAAACATAATAATATAACATTTCTCAAATGCATTTATTGTTATCAACTATTTATATGCACAGGATCTTTAAGTAGTTTGAGTTTCAGAATATTAAAATAAGAACTGTATGTAACTTTTTCTATAATAATTTATATTGCATTTGGAATCTATAATAATTCAACAAATCTCAAAAATCACTTCAGAAATCTTTGTTTTGTTTTTTAAACATATTAGGACTGTAGCTAAGACTGGAGTAGACACCAGTGTGCATACCTGTCTGAGCTTGAACAGACATCAATTCCAGCTGCTATGTTTTATTGCATGTTCCCAGCTGATTTAGTTACTGACAACATATTTTGTTAGTGTTCATATTTTTCACATTTTAATTGAAAATGATAATATAATAGAATTTTTCTGAGTTCTTCTGTAAAAATTTACAAAAAGGGTATTTTTTCCCTTTGCTGAAACTTCTCTAGCCTATTGCACAGAGAAGTTGACTTAGCATCTCTCCCTGAAATCCTTTGGGTGTCTTTAACAAAGATAACTGGCTTCTCTTCTCTCTTCTCTTCTCTTCCCTTCCCTTCCCTTCCCTTCCCTTCCCTTCCCTTCCCTTCCCTTCCCTTCCCTCCCCTCCCCTCCCCTCCCCTCCCCTCCCCTCCCCTCCCCTCCCCTCCCCTCCCCTCCTTTCCTCTCTTCTCTCCTCTCCTTTCCCTTCCCCTCCTTTCCTCCTCCTCCTCTCTCTCTCTCTCTCTCTCTCTCTCTCTCTCTCTCTCTCTCTCTCTCTCTCTCTCTCTCTCTCCCTCTCCCTCTCTTTCTTTCCTTCTTAGTTATTTTATTTATTTACATTTTAAATGTTGTCTTTTTCATGTTTTCCCCTATGCTGGAGCCATGGATAGCTCCATGTGTACTCCTTGGTTAGTGTTTTAGTCACTGGGAGCTTTGGGGGATCTGATTGATTGATATTGTTGTTCTTCCTGTGTGGTTGCAATCCCTATCAGTTTCTTTTGTCCTTCCCCTAGCTCTTCCACTGGAATCCCATGATTGTCTGTAAGTATCCTCATCTGTATTGGTCAGGCTCTGGCAGAGCCTCTAAGGGGACAGTTATACCAGGCTTTTGACAGCACATGCTTCTTGGCATTAGGCATAGTATCTGGACTTGGTATCTGCCAATGGGATAGATCCCTAGGTGGGGCAGTCTCTGGATGGCCTTTCCTTCAGTCTGTACTCCATTCTTTGTCAATATATTTCCTTTATATGGGAGCAATTCTGGGCTGCAATTTTTGAGATGGTTGGTTGGCCCCATCCCTCAACCTGGGCAATGCCTAACCACTGGATATTGTCTCTACAGGTTCTATTTTCCCTTTGTTGGGTAACTGAGCTAATATCATCCCTGTTGGGTCCTGGGAACCTCTTGTTTTTCTGGAATCTTGGACTTTCTATTGGCTAGCCCCAGTTACCCATCCTCTACTGCTACACACCTCAGTTCAATTTCCAGACCCTCTGTACTTCTACCTAGCTTCTCTCATACCTGATCCTTGCTCCCTTTTCCATTCCCCTCCTCACTCCCTCCCAGGTACTCCCTCCCCCCATCTCCATGATTATTTTGTTCCCTCTTCTGAGTAGGACTGAAGTATCCACACTTAGGACTTCCTTCTTGAGCTTCATGTGATCTCTGAGTTGTATTGTGGGAATTCTGAGCTTTTAGGCTAATATCCACTTATCACTCAGTACATACCATGTCTGTTCTTTTGTGACGGGATCACCTCACTCATGTTGACATTTTCTAATTCCATCCATTTGCCTGAAAACTCCATGAATTCATCATTTTTAATAGCTGAGTAGTACTCCATTGTGCAAATATACCACCTTTTCTTTATCCACTTATCTTTTGAGGGATATCTGGGTTGTTTTTAGCTTCTGACTATTATAAATATGGCTGCTATAGTGGAGTCTTTCTTTAGGTGGTTCTCTGCTGTTTGAGATTCCTAAGTTGAGAATTCTTTGTTTAACTCTTTACCCCCCCTTTAAAATAGGGTTATTTGGTTCGCTAAACTAACTTCTTGACTTATTTGTATTTATTGTATATTAATCCTCTATCAGATGTAGGATTGGTAAAGATCTTTTCCCAATCTGTAGGTTGCTGTTTTGTCCTATTGACAGTGTCTTTTGCCTTATAGAAGCTTAACAATTTTATGAGGTCCAATTGTTGATTGTTGATCTTAGAGTATAAGCCATTGGTGTTCTGTTCAGGAAAATTTTTCCCTGTTCCATTGTGTTCGAGGCTTTTTCCCACTTTCTCTTCTATCAGATTCAGTTATCTGTTTTTATGTGGAGGTTTTGAATGTCTGGATTCTTTCTTTTTTTTTTTTTTTTTAATTAGGTATTTTTCTTAACATGCACTTGCTTCTATATAGCCTGACAGGGAAAGTTAAGGTGGGAAGATCAAAGGAGTCTCTGATCAGGAACAGTGTCTCTTGGATATCACAAGACTATGGCATTCATGAACGCACAGGACTAAAATAATCAGTATTCTAGAACAGAGTCTAAGATAGGTCATGATTCCTCACAGGTATCTAAAACTACTTGACGTAGATGGCTTCTGAAGACTGTCAGGTTGTCTGTTGTTGTTTTGTTGTTGTTGCTTTTATGTTAAGAGTATAGATCCTCCTAAACTGCCCACATTCCAGTGGATGACCTTATACCCAGTAGTAGTATATGATCATCATACACTAGAGCTGATGGGTCATTAATTATGCTAACAAAATAAAAAGAGATATAGAGCTAGGGGAAGGTGGGAAGATGGGGTGGTTTTGAGGAAGTTAAAGAAAAATTAAGATAAATATGATCAAAACACACTGTACATCAATATCAAAGTAATAATGAAAATATTTATTGAATAGAACTGCTATTAGACTAACACACAAAATCACTCAGAGATCAGTCTCCATCTAGAGACTGCCATATCCAGAGATCCATCCCATAATTAGCCTCCAAGCGACGACACCATTGCATACACTAGCAAGCCTTTGTTGCAAGGACGGTGATATAGCTGTCTCTTGTGAGACTAGGCCGGGGCCTAGCAAACACAGAAGTGGATGCTCACAGTCAACTATTGGATGGATCACAGGGCCCCCAATGGAGGAGCTAGAGAAAGTATCCAAGGAGCTAAAGAGATCTGCAACCCTATCGGAGGAACAACATTATGAACTAACCAGTACCCCAGAGCTCTGGACTCTAGCTGCATATGTATCAAAAGATGACCTAGTCGGCCATCACTGGAAAGAGAGGCCCATTGGTCAGGCAAACATTATATGCCCCAGTACAGGGGAATGCCAGGGCCAAAAAATGGGAATGGGTGGGTAGGGGAGTGGGGGGGGGGGCTTTTGGGATAACATTGGAAATGTAATTGAAGAAAATACGTAATAAAAAAAAAAGAAAAAAAAAGAACTTTTAAAACTTCATTAAGCTTCAAACTTCTAGTTATTTATGATACATCAGTTTTCTCTGAGTATATTTCTTTAAAAATTGATACTATTTGCAACAATTAGTTCATAGTAATTTATCATTATTCTTATTGTTTTGAAATGAAGCTATATAATGTTCTCATATTTCTGCTTTACTTCCTCATATTTAATTAAATTAAAATTTTATACATGCATATGATTGTTAGTTATAGGTTAATTTTTTCTAAGTTTTAAGTTTTAAATTATATTTCTATGCTTATTGTTATGCTACTTGTAACTTAATATTATTAGTATACAACTATTCTATTTCAGATAATATAACAATTTTCTAGTTGAATGTTGCAAATATATATAATATTTAGTGCCTCTTCGTTATAACTCCATCCTTAACAGAGCCAGAGCCAGATGTATTTATCTTTCAAATTATCAAAACAAGAACTGCAATTTATACCTTCGAGGTTCACTTGATTAAATATTTGATTGTATATGCATAAATTACATAGTCTACAACACGGAATCATAAATCACTTGGAAGTAGACAGTATGTGTCAAGTGATTTTATCTATCTCCTAATTCTTCACAAGAGTAGGAGCTAGTCTTTATGTCTTTGACATAGTCCCCTAAAATGTTTCAATAAGGACCTCAGTTCAACTTTTATAATTATAGCAAAACTTTATTTATTATGTATTTATTTATTTATAAAACAGCAACAATAAAATACCTCTTAGAAGAAATATGCCTATAACCTGAGGGAGCTCAAATGTTAACAGATGTGATCATTTTTATTTAAAGTTTGAGGGAGCATACTGACTATATAGTATGTCTAAAACTACAAAAACTGACAGAATAGAAGCATGGCAGCTTTTTATTTATTTTCTTATACAGGTATTCTTCATAACCTGTAAGAGTTTGATGGGGTGGTAGAGATGGATTAGAGGTCAAGACCACTGGATGTTCTTTCAGAGGACCAGAGTTCTTTGTTTGTTTGTTAGTTTGTTTGTTTGTTTGTTTGTTTTTCGAGACAGGGTTTCTTTGTATAGCTCTGGCTGTCCTGGAACTTACTTTGTAGAACAAGCTGACCTCGAACTCAGAAATCAACCTGTCTCTGCCTTCCAAGTGCTGGGATTAAAGGCGTGCGCCACCATGCCTGGCTGAGGACCAGAGTTCTTAATGCAGTGGCTACATGGTAGTTCACAACATCTGTGACCACAGTTTAGAGAGACCAGATCCTTTCTTCTTACCTCACTGGGTAACAGAGATATAAACATTTCACAGACATATATGTATGCAAAAACATGCATTCACATAATTTTAAAATAGCTTTTGTAGGGGCTGGATAGATGGCTCAGAAGTTAAAAGCACAGACTGCTTGCTCAGAGGACCCAGGTTCAATTCTAATACACCCATGGCAGGCCACAACTGTATATAACTCAATTTCCCATGGATCTAACACCCTCATACAGGCATTGAAGTAGACTAACACCAAATGTACATAAAAATAAAAAAATAAAATTATTTTTTCCTAAAAAATAAATTTCTGTTGAAAGTATCTATGAATAATCTTGAAAAGATGCATGAGTACTTCAAAGTTTTATTTTATTTGAGCTAAATTTATCTAGCTTCATTTGATTGAAATACATATATATTTATTAGAAAACTAAACATTAAATTTGAAAAATTGAAAGATTTTGAAGTAAAAAAGAATAAGATTAATTAAAATATATAATTACTTATGAATCATACATCTTTAAAATTATAAATTTATTTTCATAAAATGTGTGAAAGAAACTAGCTAGTCTATGTATACCCCAGTTGTTACAATTTTGTATCTACCCATAATGACCTAGGAAATTTAGCAAAATTATGAGTGTATATACATAGTCATGTACATATAGATATGCATCCTGATACAGTAAGGTTGAAAACCAATATTGCAATCTCTATTTAAAAACATTTTACATGACAATGCTTTTTTACTAATTTATGTGCTTATTACAACTCAGAATCACACAATGTTAGTGAGATACTTATAGTAGAATAAATAAATTCCATTGTCTAATAGTAATACCCTAGAAAAAGAGAACCATTGAGTCTAATAAATAGTTATGTGGTACAGAGTTAGATAATTTGTAGCCTTTCAAACATAGAAGAACTATTGTATTCATAAAAATAAGTCTGTAAGAAAATTAGATAGTCCTTTGGTATCTTGGCATCAAATGCAAAACAAAACCTTAGAATTTGCTCAGAGTAAGTTTGAAAAAATTCAGATTTACACACACAGAACTATGCTAAATGAGGCCTGAGAGCATCATCATTTATTATAATAAGTATTTTATAGCTTTAGTATTGTATTAGAATTAGGAAAATAACTACACAGGTAAACAAGAATAGAAAAATATGGAAGAAAAGAGAAGAGTTAGAAAGTAAACATTCAAAGTAAAAAAGTGAAATCCATAAAGTTTCATATTGCTTGATAACATATAAGACAGTCCAAGGAAGAGACGGACCATACAGAGAGTATTGGAACCTAATTGAACTATCAAGGATCAAGGAGAAGAACAACCAGTTGCTTAAGGACTCTTAGAGGAAAATGTGGTTCATTTTAACAATGGAATATTACTCAGCTATAAGAACAAGGACATCCTGAGTTTTGCAGGCAAATAAATGGAACTAGAAAGTATCATCCTGAGTGAGGTAACTCAGATCCAAAAGGACATGCATAGTATGTACTCACTAGTAAGTAGATATTAGAAAACAACAACAACAACAACAACAACAAAACAACAACAACAACAACCCCCCCCAAAAAAAAACAGGACAGAATCCCACAATCCCACAGATCTCAAAAAGGTTAACAAGCTGAGGTGACCAAATGAGGATTCCTCAGTGCCACTTGGGAGAGGGAAGAATGCAATAACAAGTGGGGAGGAGAGGGGAACCTGATCTGGCATTAGGTGAGGGAAAAGGACTGAAGCCCTGAGGGACAACAGAGAGAATGGAAGCAGGAACTTCAGGAAATGAACTCTAATTCTTTTCTATACATCACATTCACCAACCCAAGCATCAGTAAACATGGGTGATGTCTACTGTTCAATAGCTGCAATGTTTCAGTGCAATGCGACCGACTAGGAGTCAGACTATGTGGCACAATGTCCTTGCTTCTAAGAAAGGTATTTGGGGCAAAGAGGTATCATGCTAATAAATCACACCCAACATAATTAGTGAAACAAAATTCTGACCGTGCAACTTTCCTGTAAATTGGAGAATGTTAAGTAATATATGTGCACAGATAAGTAAACATATGTACATGTATATACAAATTCCATAGTATTTTATTTATCAAATGTAATAAAAAACTTAGCTAAAAATAGAAGAAGATGAAGAGCATGTGAATGCTCACTATACCACTTATACTGTTTTGTCCAGTATCAAGTTGAAAGGTTGAGTGGAGAGTCAAGTAGGTTGAACTTTGTTTGCTTAACCAGGCACTGCCTTCTAAGGAGCCCTTTGAAAGGTCTGTAGCTTATATCAGAACCACGTGAACAGAAATGGTAAATAAAAATAAAAGCCACATAGTGAGAAGTGAGGGTATGTATGCTGGGAAGTTATCCGGAACCTACAAAGAGCCATCAGTTTCCTGGTCCACAGAAAAGACACCTGAGCTGGCCACACAGGTGAAACAGACTTCTTGGCACTTTCATTTGCCATCATCATCATAATCATAATCATTATTTTTTTTTCAAAACCCATGGACATATTTTTTTTTTAATTCTAGGGCAGGCAAGCAGTAAATCTTAGCACCACTCAATGGAAGTTAAGAGAGAAGAAAGGGATAAAATGAAGCCATGTTATTTAAGTTAATCCTGCATTGCTAAATAGTTTAGTTTCAGAGAGGTGAAGGAAGATCTTGATCACAAAACATGCTTCCAGAAAAATGCATCAAGAATGAAAAGACACAAAAGCCACAGAAATACTACCAAGTTTATTTAATTTTATTTTTGTCTTGTTTTTTTTTTATTTTTGTTTTGATTGTCTTGATTTTGTTTTGTATGTTTGATTGCTGATTTTGCTTTACTTGTGCTGTTTATTTATTTACTGTCTTTTTGTTTGCTTTCGGTTTTTAGTTATATTTATTTATTTTTGAGAAGAGGGCAAACAAGGTGTGAAAGCACAGAATTTCCTGGGTAAAGGGATGGGGAGAATCCCGGGGTAAAATAGGGCATAGGAATAATGTGATCTAATGCATTATCTGTCATTGAATTTGAATGAAAGAAAATTAAAACAACTCTTTTTAAAATACTCTATGTCCAAAGAGTAGGTGAAAAGTTTTAAATTAAAAAAAGAAAGAAGGGAGAGTGAGAAAGAAAGAAAGAAAGAAAGAAAGAAAGAAAGAGAGGGGGAGGGAGGGAGGGAGGAAGGAAGGAAGGAAGCAAAGGAATTTTATACCTTTCTGAATAAGTAAAGAAAAGGCAGAGGACACAAATCTAAAGAGCTTCATGGTGGTCCTACAAGATGCTGAGCTAGCAGGCCAGATTTCTGAGGAAAAAAAAGTATAGAATATCAATAAACAGATAAGCACTCTGCATATCTCTTAACGTGCTTGAGGTGAACCCATCTTCAAAGAACCCATTGGATCCTTGGCCAGGCTAGCTGTAGGGAAAAACTCTCTCTGTCTTTTTAATTTAATTTAATTTAATTTAATTTAATTTGTAATTCATTTTTTTGCACTCCATATTCCATTCCCCACCACTCACCATCCACCCTCCAACTGTTCCACATCCCACACCTCCTCCCTACCTCACCCCATCTCTACATGGATGTCCCCACCCCCTCACCCCACCTGAACTCTAAACTCCCTGGGGCCTCCAGTCTTTTGAAGATTAGTTGCATCATCTCTGAATGAACACAGACCCAGATGTCCTCTACTGTTTGTGTGTTGGGGGCCTCATATCAGTTGATGTATGTTGTCCGTTTGGTGGTCCAGGGTTTGAAAGATCTCTGGGGTCCAGATTAAATATTACTGCTGGTTCTTCTACAGAATCACACTTCTTCTCAGCTTCTTTCAGCTTTCCCCAACTCAACAACAGGTGTCAGCATTGGTTGGGTGCAAATAACTGCATCTGACTCTTTCAGCTGTGGTCTTTCAGAAGGCAGTCATGATAGATCCCTTTTTGAGCGTTCCATAAATTCAGTAATAGTGTTATGCTTTGGGACCTCCCCTTGAGTTGGATCCTAATTTGGACCTGCCTCTGGACCTTCTTTTTCTCAGGTACCTCTCCATTTACATCTCTCTACAATTCTTTCAGATAGAAACAATTATGGGTCATAGGTGTGATTATGGGATGGCAACCCCATCTCTCACTTGATGTCCTGCCTTCCTGATGGAGGTGAGCTTAAGTTCAAAAAAAAAAAATCAAAGATGATCTTAGAAAGTGGAGAGATCTCACATGCTCATGGATTGGCAGAATTAACATAGAAAAAATGGCCCTCCTACCAAAAGCAATCTATAGATTCAATCCAATCCCAATCAAAATTTCAACACAATTCTTCAAAGACATCAAAAGAGCAATTCTCAAATTCATCTGGAAAGAAAAAACAACAACAACAAACAAACAAACAAAAAACAAACAAAAAAACAGAATAATGAAAACGATTCTTAACAATAAAAGAAAACCTGGCGGAATCACCCTCCCTGTCCTCAAGCTTTACTACAGAGCAAGAGTTATTAAAAAAAAAAAACTTCATAGTATTAGTACAGAGACAGACATATTGATCAATGGAATAGAATTGAAGACCCAGAAATGAAACCACATATTTACTGTCACTTGATTTTTGACAATGGCACCAAAAATATACAATGGAAAAAATGAAAGCATCTTCAATAAATGGTGCTGGTCTAAATGGCTGTCTGTAGGTAGAAGAATGAAAATAGACCCACATTTTTCATCTTGTACAAAGTCCAAGTCCATGTGGATTAAGGACCTCAACATAAAAGGTGGTCCACTGAATCTAATAGAAAAGAAAGTGGGAAAGATCCTTGAACTCATTGGCTCAGGGGGGAAGTTTCCTAAAAAGAACTTCAATGTCATATGCTCTAAGATCAAATCTTGATAAATGGGACCTCATAATACTGGAAAGTATCTGTAAGACAAAGAACATAATCGTTAAGACAAATAGGCAAACTACTGATTGAGAAAAAAAAAAAAACTTCACTAACCCCACATCTGATAGAGGCCTAATATCCAAAATATATAAAGAACTCAAGAAGTTAATCACCATAAAAGCAAACAACCCAATTAAAAAAATGGGGCATAGAACTAAACCTGAAAATTCACAACTGAGGAATCTCTAATGGCTGAGAAACACCTAAAGAAATGTTCAAAGTTATTAGTGACCAGAGTAATGTAAATCAAAGTGACCCTGAGATTCCACCTTACAACCAGTCTGAATGGCTAAGATCAAAACCTTAGGTGACAACATATGTTGGAGAGAATGTGTAGAAAGAGAAACACTGCTCTATTGCTGTTGGGATTGCAAACTGGTCTAACCACTCTGGAAATCAATCTGGAGGTTCCTCAGAATATTGAAAATAGATCTACCTGAAGAACCAGCTATACCACTCTTGGGAATACACCTATAAGATGCCCCACCATGCCACAGAGACACATGTTCCACTATGTTCATAGTGGCCTTATTTGTGATAGCCAGAATCTGGAAACAACCTAGATTTCACGTGACAGAAGAGAGCATCTCTTATAATTACTACCTGTCAATAAAAAGCCAATGACCAATGAGCTGAGGCAGGAAATAGGTGGGGCACTGGCAGAAGAGATAGGATTCTAGGAAGTAATGCAAGAATAAATGGAGAAGCAAGGAGAGATTCAAGAAGATTGACTAAGGAGAAAGCCAACAGAAGACAGATATAATCCAGCAGGTAGATGAAGTCAGGGAGACACATAGAAAGAAGCAGACAGGGATCAAAGGAAAGGTAGTTAAACAAATGATAGACAAAGAATAGTTTAAATAGGTTAAATAAGTTACAAGTTAGTCAGGGAATGAACCAAAGCTTATGGCAGAGGCATTTAATAATAATAATTAGTCTCGGCAACCTGGCTCTTGGGAACTAAATACCTGGGAGGAAAAATATTTAAAAAATATTTTAACAATTAGCCAAACTGAAATTTTAGATCTCTACCCGAGCTTGAGATTTCATTCTCTTTATGAATATGAACTAGTTTTCATTCAACGGACTTTTACTGTTATGTGACATTCCTGGGTCGACTGCTGTAACACTAATATCACTGAAGAGAAGGAGTAATCTGGGGAATATATACATTAGTATTTGTTATTAATAGAAACATATTTATTTTATCTAGTTGCCTTTATTATATAGATATATCTATATGAATAGACAAATTAAGTTGAGGAATAGTTCATTCTCACTGTTATTATATAGAGATTCAGATCTGCACCTACCACACCGGAAGAGAGTAATGTATTGTCTAGATTTCAGGAGTGACAAGGACACTATTGTTTTATCCTACAAAATTAAATAATGTTATATTTTTAAAATAGTGTCATAATCTCAAGAACTATACATGAAGTAAATATATGAAAGGATCTTTTATCTTTCAACATAAAGTAATAAAAGAGTAAGAAAATATGCATATATAATCTAATTTAAATATCACAAAATATATCCATGTATTAGAACATTATATTATGACATTTTGATATGCAATTTATCCTTTAATATATCAGTTAATTGGTTAATTTCGATTAAGATAATAGTTTATTCTATTCACATGTGTAGTTTTTTATGTTAAAATAAATCTTTTTCTTTAATGACAATGAGAGGACAAGTTTGAAATTATTTAAATAGAGCTTTAAGGTCTTCAGAATCAAGGGGCATCAGCTAGATAGTAGAAGCATATATTTCACAGATTGACATATTAGGTATGAAAACAGATGATTGAGAAAAATCAATCTTAATATCAGAACTGCCAAAGCTCAACTTCTGCAAGTTTACATTAACATAAACTTCAGTATTTTAACCTTCATGTCTGGCTATTTCCTTCCTGAGATTAGAAAGAAGACCCAGCTATCTAGAAATATAACTTATTTATGTGATTAGCCACACCTGCGCTGGAAATATTGCCCTTCATTTAGTTCCTCAGCCAAGCTGCTTAACCTCTTTAAACGTTTGTCCTTATCTGTAAATTATGGTATTTATAGCCCAAACCTCAAGAGGCTGTAGAAGAAATTTAACAAGAATATATTGTGCATATTAAGTGTTCACTAAACATTGGCCACTACTACTAACGGGGTCAAAGTAAGCCCACAAAGCTTAAAAGCTAGTGGTTTATCAGAATCTCCAAGTCGAGTGAAATTATTACCACTCCTTTCTCTGTGGACTTGACAGCCTGGACCTGGAACCACCTCACTTATAAATAGAGCAAAAAATGGGAAGCATGCTAAAATATCTTACTCAGGGATAATTTTGGAAGAAAATGTAAGCCAATGAACTAAATGTACTTCGTAAGTCTAGAATTGCTAAAGCAAGTCATGTCATTTCATTTCAGATTTTACTGCAGGAATTCCTCAGCATGATTTAGACAAAAGTAATAGAAGTTGTGACTGTCCTATTTATATGATTTTTTAAACCTAAAGCCATGTGATTATCATCTCATGTACTTGTCATGCTGAACTTATATGCTGAGTTTCAACAATAGATCAGTATTGAGTAGATAGTGGCCTTGATGACATGAACTTATTTCACAAATAGATATAATAAATAAATATTAATCAAAATAAATATTTTGAAGATTATATAATGAATCATAATTACCTATGGTATGAAATTTGAAAAATATCTATATATCAGCACAACACAAAAACATCACTAAGGACAGAAAAATATCTATATATAAACACATTAAACATTACACAGCATTAAAGCATCACTAAGGACTAGAATAAATTCATAATCATTCTTTTATTTGTCAAATGAAGTAACCACTTATCACTCTGGATCACTATAGAACACTTGAGTAACTTCTCAAATTTTTCAAAACAGAAACCACAATGAATTCAATTTTTATGCTTTGTTTACATATTTTAATTTTATATTTTTTATAATTAATTTTTATTGAATATTTTATGTATTTACATTTCAAATGTTATCCCATTTCTGTTTTCCCCTCCAGAAGACTCCCTCTCATCCCCCCTCCCATTAATTTTTAAATATGATCACATGATTTTTTTTCCAATAAAATATCTACAGCTTCTATTTTATTTGCCTTAAATTTTATAAATAGATTATACTTTTAATATTTAATATTTTAGCATGCAATTTTTCTCTTGTGACTTTTATTTTTCTATCTTCAATTTTTATTTTTAATTTTTTATTAGATATTTTCTTCATTTACATTTCAAATGCTATTCCCTTTCCTAGTTTCCTCTCAGAAAATCCCCTATACCCTCCCCACTCCCCCTGCTCCACAACCCACCCACTCCTGCTTCCTGGCCCTGGCATTCCCCTTTACTGGGGCATATAATCTTCATAAGACCAAGGGCTTCTCCTCCCATTGTTGGCCAACTAGGCCAACCTCTGCTACATATACAGTTAGAGACACGAGCTCTGGGATACTGGTTAGTTCATATTGTTGTTTCTCCTAGGGGGCTGCAAACCCCTTCAGCTCCTTGGGTAGTTTCTCTAGCTCCTTCATTGGAGACCCTGTGTTCCATCTAATAGATGACTGTGAGCATCCACTTCTACACAGGGTCTGTATTTTAATATATACTATGTTGTTTATCAGTATTCTTTCTTCTCTTATGACAAACAATATTGCTTGTGTGTACAGCACATGATTATACAGTAATGTAGTAGTATACATATGGGCTGTGTCCAGTTTCAGATTATTGTAATTAAAGATGTCATTATTACTTGTATATAAATGCCAGTATGATCAATGCTATATTCCATTCAAGCACATATTCAGGAATGTAGCAGCTAGCAAAATGTAGGGATTTATTAACATTTTGAAGTACTGCTAAACTGTTTTCCAATGTTTTATAAAATCAGACAGCCTTAACTACAATGGAAAATATTTCTAGACTTTTCATGCCTAAATGTTTCATACTGTCAGATATCTCTACTCATTAAAAAATTAAATTAAATTATTATATATTAATATTGCATGATTATACACCATATACAATTATGTTAATATGTGTGTTGTATATTTGTAATATAGTATAATCACATATGTAATATGTTTACAAATAGTATAACATAATAATCCATCCATTTGCCTAAGCATTTCATAAATTTATTGTTTTTAATAGCTGAGTAGTACTCCATTGTGTAAATGTACCACATTTTCTGTATCCATTCCTCTGTTGAGGGACATCTGGGTTCTTTCCAGCTTCTGGCTATTATAAATAAGGCTGCTATGAACATAGTGGAGCATGTGTCCTTATTGCAAGTTGAAACATCTTCTTGGTATATATACAGGAATGGTATTACTGGATCTTCTGTTAGTACTTGGAATGGCTTACTAGATCATGTCATTTCAGCCTGGCAAATATCTCATTGCTTAAACTTATTTGGTTTCCTATATTACTCACTGTCCAAAACATATCTTTATTGTTTGGCTTTACCACCAAAAATGTTCATTACGTGTTTACTAATTAAGCATTATGACATCTCTTTTTTAAAAAAAATGCATTTTTCCAACTTAGATTTGTATAAGACAATATATATGAGTGAAATTGGTCATTTTAGCTGTAGTAAAGAAGGTTTTATAAAAGGTTTGTGCAGTGGTTGTGAGGGCACAGCTCCTATGTGCTGATTTATCTCAAAAGCATTCAAAGCAAGCTAGAGTCAGTATATGTGCATGTGGTCCCAGGATGCTACCCCTTGGCATATTTCATATCTAAATCATTTTAGTTTTGCTAGAAACTTCATGTAACTTCATTGTAAACTATATAATGAGTGATAAATGAGGACTTTTATTTATAATAATATATTTTTGCTTTATAGGCTTATGTAATATTACTACTTTTGGTACTTAGAAATGTCCCAACATATGGTATATTCTATATTCATTTACTCATACAGCAGTTATTGTGTTAATGAATTTGTTAACAGTTATGCAAATTCACAAATAAGTCTTTTGTGAATATATGACTCTTATTATATTGAGTAAGTTGTTGGTACTGGATTTAAGTATTTTACACAAAAGTCTTTATTTATTTAACCTTAACATATTCCCAAACTGCTACCCAATGGGCCCATACTCTCCACATAACTAGATGTGTTTAAATGACTCACATTTTCTACCTCACGGACAGTGTTTCATGTCAGCTGTTTATGCAATTCTCAGCTTTCCAAAGCGGTAGTATGACCCCATGAGGATTACAGTGACCAAGAAATTTAAACCCTGAGTCATATTTTGGTTAGAATTTTTCACATACTATTTTATTAAATTTTATTTAAATTGCTTATCAACTTTAAAACAACCCCTTGATGACATCATGTATGACATGTAATCTTGTTTCCAATAAAACATAAATATGTATGTATTTTATTAATTTCTTCTAAGAACTGTTTTGTTACATTTTTATAGTTTCCCGATGACTTTCTCAATTAGTATAAAGCATATATTTGCTTTTAATATATTTTCATGTTTTTGAGAAACAGAGTGGGTTTGGGGGAACAGTGTTTTGAATATGATTGAAAACTGTCCAGAGGTTTACCCTCATTCTCAGTGCTTGCTAGTGTTTTGGATTTCTGTAATGCTACTGAGTTTCTTCCCAGTTGTTCGCTAAGTTATTGAGAGGAGAATATTGGTACCTTTAATAATCTGCACTTCCCAGTTTTTGGTTTCTCTTGGTCAGTTATTAAGTAATTTAAGTTGGGGATTTTTAAGTGCATAATCTCCATACTGATTATCCTGAAGTACAAACCTTATAATTATGTTGAAACACCCTACCCATTTTCTATTGATGTATATTTTTTATAATGTGCATATTAGTTTGATAAGCCTACTTTATATTTTTAAAAATAATTTTATCTTTAAAAATTATTTTGGTTTCAGCACTTCATGTCATAGAATTTGATTCATGTCTTTTATAGATAATATCTAGCTGCATCTTTATTTTATGATCTTGACCTTTCTCTTTCTCTTGAGTAGCATTCATAGTCCATTGGCTTTCAAACTTCATATATTATTTGGAATATTTTTTTCTGAATGTTTTCTGTATCCTTCATCTTCATCCTTCCATTCTTTCCTTTCACATTTTGAAGTATATCAGTTCAAGAAAGTTTGACTATTGTAATTCTTCTTCAAATTTGAAAATATTTCCTGAAGCAAATATAACATATTGTAAATCTGTAAAGAGTTTTAAAGCACATTTACTATCTATAATATATATTTATTTTCACTTATTGGTTGCTTGCCTGTACTGATAACCATTCTGATGCTTGTCTTATCCAGTGAAATTAAATTATGTTAAACATAACTGTATTACTAAAAACCTTTTCATTCAATCTTTGTATTTGCCATTGAAATTAGGTTCCATTCATTTTGTGCTGGATTACTCATGGGTAAAGTTTTTAACATTTGTGTTAAACTAGGATTCTTCTAACAATGCTGGCTCTATGGTTGTTTTATGGGTGTAGATCAATATCCTATTTCTTTGTATCTATGTGTTTAACCAGATATTTAAGACCTTTTAGAAATATCATCTTCAAACTCTGGATCATTTTCTAAAAGAAAACCTCAATGTTTTCTTGTTAGTACACTTTTATTATTACAAGAAATTATTTATATTAGATTCATCCTATAATTTTAAGCCCCTCTCATGTACTCTTTGTATTTAATGTCAGTTACGTTTTCAAAATGTTACACGATATTGGCTTTCATATTCATTTGGTCTTGTACTATTTAGCTAGTTATAAAAGCTTATTTTACACCACTTAGAGTTGAATCATATCTGCCAGGATGTGAGATGAACCCAAGAACTAAGGAAAAACTTCATGAAGTCTTTTTGTTTAATCTCAGTGCACTTCAATCCTTCTCTCTCTCTCTCTCTCTCTCTCTCTCTCTCTCTCTCTCTCTCTCTCTCCCCTCTCTCTCTCTCTCTCTCTCTCTCTCTCTCTTTCTCTTCCTCTCTCTCTCCCTCTCTCTCTTATACCCACAGAGATAGCATTTCATTGGGTCTCTGGCTTAATAGGCATGATATTCACATGGAGTTTTCAACTCTTTTATGAAACAAACTGAATAATGTTAACTTAGAACTTCCCTCCTTGGGAATTGAATATGACTCCTTTTATTTCACAGTGTATCAGTATTGCCACTGTAGTAAACCAGCCTTCACTGCAAACTGAGGAAGAAGAATACTTACTTTTGCTGAGAATTACATAATGTAACAAAATTTCTTATTATAGGGTTTTAAGGTAAATGGATTATTGAAATATTTTCAGGTTACAATTTCACTACCAAAATGAAAGTGGGCTAACACAACTGACTGTATATGTAGGAGATAAAGAAGAATGACATTTCCATGATATGAAAAGCAACAGCTTGGGCGTGATCCATGTATAATAAAATACTACTTTATTAGTAGGAGTTTCTTTGCCCAAATCCATACTCAGATAATAATGATTGATGTCAAAGTGAAGTTATTTACACAGTGAAGTTTGATGGAAAGTGTGTGTTGTAAAAATAAAAATAAGTCAAATGCTGGATACTAAAAAATGCCAACAAAAGTTCCATATTATGAAATCTAGAGGTTATTTTTTTTTTAATGTGTATCAAAAAATCTGTCCTGATCTGGTCATTTTATTCCTCAAATATGTGTAAAAATGTCTTCTTCTATATCATTAGCTCCCATAGTGTCAAGAGAATTATAAGTAAACGAAAGCTAAGTCTTCCCTTTCATCTTGTACTCTTTCAGAGCTTTAGAAAGGACATTATTAGAACATATAAGAAAACTATTAAGTAAAACTGTTAAATGATCTTGAGCCTAATATTTTCTATTCATAGAGTAAAAATGGTTTTTGTCACCTAAAAATAAATTCAAGCTAACCAGTGTTGCTTAGAATATACTTCAAAATTACTTTTCTTTTGCAATTGAGGCACTTTCATATTAAAGATATTTTATAATTTTAAGTAATAGAAAAATGTTATCCTCCTTGGAAAAAACCAACAGAATCTACCACCTTCATATTTTCATTATAATTTTGAATGTATAACTTTTTAAGAAAATACTACTAGTGATGTATTGAAAAGATGAATAATATATATAATCATTTATTATGGCCAAATAAAGGGCCATGTAAAGAAGGAAGGAGTCATTTGGTATCACAGTTCTAGCCTATGATTTATAATAGAAGGAAGATACAGCTACAAAATCATGTAGGAGATGGTCACATGTGGCATCTCAGTTAGGAGGCAGAGAAAGGTGCATATGATGCTCTGTGAACATTCTTATTTTTATTTAGTTGGAGACCCAAGTCCTTAGGATAGTATCACCCACACTCAGAGTCAATGATTTTTGCTAAGTTACACTTTTCATAAAACACTCACAGTAATTTACAAGGGTATGTTTCTATGGTAATTTTAAATAATGTCAAACTGGCAGTTGAGATTAATGTAGGTTTCTTGCCATTATTTATAGGACTGTGGTCTCCACCCAAAGTCCATGAAAGCCAGGCACTATGCGCCTTCACAGACAGTTGGTCATTTCCTATACCATTAAAAATGTATTTATAAATTCAATATAAGTAAGATACTCCAGAGAAACAGGGCCAGAAAAATGTTGTGAAGATGTAAGCATACAATTGTGTATATACCACATACAATAGAATCATGGTAAATGTTTTATGGCATAGGTGCACATGTACAAATATATGATTTAGTATTGACTCATGAATTAAAAGTTCCTGAGGTGAGCCAATACTAGCTTTGTGGAAGATAGAGACTCTGGAAAAGTCAATGACATAGTCAAAGAAATGAGAGTTGAAGAATTGATAATCTAGACAACATTGTGTTTCTGAAAGTCTACAGAAAACAGAAAGGACAAAAAAGTTAGATATACAACGTGTGCAGATAGAGAGAGAACCTAATCAGGATGTATTGTGCTTTTGTGTTTCAGTAAGCCTTGGAGGAATTCATGAAGAATATTCACACTGGAAAGGGACATCAGCTTCACTCCCTTCTCCAATTTAGAGGATTAGACAATCTGGAAAACTCATTATCACAGTCACAGCAAAAATAGCACTTAGTTATCTATATGTGTAAACCACAGCTCCATCAAGTGTACAGCCCTTTATATACAATAGATAAAAATGTAGTAAAACACAATGAACTCAGCTTAGTGTAATAAAAACACCTGGTATAACTATATTATTTTCATCAAAATGATTATTTCAATATCTATATACAAGTACTATATAAACAACAAATTACCTGTGATTCAGAAATTATTTGCAAATATAATTCTGATTCCCAATTATTACTTAGGATACTATGCTGCTGATAGCTGACCTGTCGCTGTCCCTGCTTTCACTGTATTATAATCCTTTGTCCTTTTCCCTTTTTGACAGATATTCTTAAACAGGGTGTCTGTGGTAGAATCTCACAACTAATTAATTAGTAATTATTTCTCAATTTTATTTGTTGTTCATTTTATTCCAATTGTAATTTAGATCAAAATTAGATTTAATAGAAAATTTGTCTAGTATTGGTGTGTGTGTGTATGTGTGTGTGTGTGTGTGTGTGTGTGTGTGTGTGTGCATTCCTCTCACTATATAGCTATCAGTGTTGGACCTATTTTTGTCTTGTGAAGTGTTTACCTAAATATAGCCAAAGGTGTTAGCTACTGAGAAAAGGCTATACTTAATTAGTGGAACAAACAAACAAACAAACAAACAACAACAACAACAACAAAAAACTTAGTCCTTGTGTACTGTATAAAAGCATTACAGCAGGCAACATAAACCCCATTGCTGAGCAATTATGACAGCAGTATTTAAATTTTCAATAGTTGTTCTGGCAATTTCAATATATTTTCTGCTACATTAGAGGTGGCAAACACTAATTCAGATGTTCCATGGAATATGTGCATGTTGATAGATACATAAGCATTAAGTGACTCTTAAGACTATTTTAGAAATAAATGGTAGGCAGAAAAGTCTAAATCTCTCCCAAAAAGAGGGGTTAGGAAACCAATTTCCTCAAGATGTATAGTTTTTTATTCCTAATGTATGCATTATGTTCCAATATTACAACTGTGTAAATGCACAAATCAGTAGAACTCAACAAGAAAATAAATAACAGCTTTTTAAAAATAATTAGGTATTATTTCATTTACATTTCCAATGCTATCCCAAAAGTCGCCAACACACACTCCCCCACCAACTTCCTCACCCACCCACTCCCACTTCTTGGCCCTGGCATTCCCCTGTACTGAGGCATAAAGTTTGCAAGACCAATGGGCCTCTCTTTCCACTGATGGCTGACTAGACCATCTTCTGATACATATGCAGCTAGAGACATGAGCGCCGGGGGGTACTGGTTAGTTTATATTGTTGTTCCACCTATAGGGTTGCAGACCCCTTTAGCTCCTTGGTTACTTTCTCTAGCTTCTCCACTGGGGCCCTGTGATCCATCCAATAGCTGACTGTGAGCATCCACTTATGTTTTTGCTAGGCCCCAGCATAGTCTCACAAGAGATAGCTATATCTGGGTCCTTTCAGCAAAATCTTGCTAGTGTGTGCAATAGTGTCAGCGTTTCAAAGCTGATTATGGGATGGATCCCTGGATATGGCAGTTTCTAGGTGGTCCATCCTTTTGTCTCAGCTCCAACCTTTGTCTTTGTAGCTCTTTCCATGGGTGTTTTGTTCCCAATTCTAAGAAGGGGAAAAGTGTCCACACTTTGGTCTTCTTTCTTCCTGAGGTTCCTGTGTTGGGCAAATTGTATCTTATATCTTGGGTATTCTAAGTTTCTGGACTAATATCCACTTATCAGTGAGTACATATTGTGTGAGTTCCTTTGTGATTGGGTTATCTCACTCAGGATGATGCCCTCCAGGTCCATCCATTTGCCTAAGAATTTCATAAATTCATTCTTTATAATAGTTGAGTAGTACTCCATTGTGTAAATGTACCACGTTTTTTGTATCCATTCCTATGTTGAGGGGCATCTGGGTTCTTTCCAGCTTCTGGCTATTATAAATAAGGCTGCCATGAACATACTGGATCATGTGTCCTTCTTACAGGTTGTAACATCTTCTAGATATATGCCCAGGAGAGGTATTGCAGGATCCTCCGGTAGTACTATGTTCAATTTTCAGAGGAACTGCCAGACTGATTTCCAGAGTGGTTGTACAAGCTTGCAATCCCACCAACAATGGAGGAGTGTTCCTCTTTCTCCACATCCTTGCCAGCATCTGCTGTCACCTGGATTTTTGATCTTAGCCATTCTGGTTATTGTGAGGTGGAATCTCAGGGTTGTTTTGATTTGCATTTCCCTGATGATTAAGGATGTTGAACATTTCTTCAGGTGCTTCTCAGCCATTCGGTATTCCTCAGGTGAGAATTCTTTGATTAGCTTTGAGCCCCAGTTTTTAATGGGGTTATTTGATTTTCTGGAGTCCACCTTCTTGAGTTCTTTATATATATTTGATAGTAGTCCCCTATATGATTTAGGATAGGTAAAGATCCTTTCCCAATCTGTAGGTGGTCTTTTTGTCTTATTGAAGGTGTCTTTTGCCTTACAGAATCTTTGCAATTTTATGAGGTCCCATTTGTTGATTCTCGATCTTACAGCAGAAGCCATTGCTGTTCTATTCAGGATGTTTTCCCCTCTACTCATATCTTCGAGGCTTTTCCCTACTTTCTCCTTTATAAGTTTCAGTGTCTCTGGTTTTATGTGGAGGCACAAGTGGTGGTTATCATGTAGAAGAATGCGAATAACAGCTTTTATTAAAAAAAATGTGTTGGGCAACTCTTATAATGAAAAGGTATAGAAGAAAATTTAATGAGTGTAAATAGAAAACGGTGATTTATTTTCTGACAAATTACTTTAGCATAAACATTATTGACTTTTGTCTTTTAAACTTGTGCCATATAGCACAGACTGTGTCATTTTCTACAGAAGAATTAGTTATCTCATGTACAAGGATCATTTGAACATCATTTTTAACAAATTAAAAGTTTTAACCATGAGAAATTGTTCTTCCTTTCTAAAACCTGGTTGATGAATAATACCATTATTTTAGAAGTAATGATATTAATTGAGGTTAAATCAGAAACAGAAATTAATTTTTATGGGTGAACCTTACTTTAACCACTGTTAATATAATTTAATAATATGCACCGGGCCTCCCCATTTGGGCAGGAAAAAAAGGTCCCATCAACCCTTACTTTCTATATTCAGAATTATCACACTGAGTCTATAACAGTGTTCTATTTTTAATTTTATCCAAGAGTTTGTATGACTAGAAAATAATAAGGCAAGTTATGTGATGATTAGAATAAATATGATCAGTGTTACTATAAGCTCCAGCTGAAGCAAGTTTCCATTCTTCGATTATGCTGGTTAGAATTTTGTCAATCCAACATGAGCAAGAGTCACCAAGGTAGAGGAGCCCTCCGTTGAGAAAACGCCTTCATCACATTTTACTATAGGAGTGTACAAGCTCCTGGCATACTGTAAGACAGTATCAACCCTGGGCATATAGTTCTGGATGGTTTATAAAAGCAGGCCAAGTAATCCATAAAGATAGCACTGAGTAGCAACTTTCTATGGCTTTTGCATCAGCTTCTGCCACTAGGTTTCTTCCTTGAGCTCCGACCTTACTTACCTCTGTGTCAGACTGTCATCTAGAAAGTGTAGTATGGATTAACCCATCTCTACACTAGTTATTTTAGTCATGGTGTTTGTCACAGCAACAAAAGGCAAACTAAGAAAATGATAAATAATTTTCCCTAAGATTTCTTTCATATTCTGGTATCAGTGCCACACAAACACATGTAACAATGTATACTGTGCATGAAGATTTTTATCATAAAGCATGATACCTTCTACGAGTATTGAAGCCAGCAGGTCACACTCCAAACTAATAACAATGTGTATTATAGAAAACCAGTTGCATGGATCAAAGGCATTGTCCCTAAGAAGGATTTCATTATAACTATGGAAAGCTGATGCCTGTTTTCAAGATAATTATGAATTATCGATAGGTGCATTCATGCAATTTTCTTATGAAATATTAATTATTGAGGGTTCTTAATTAAATCTACAAAATACCTTTTCCCAAATACCCAAATTATATGCAATCAAATAACAGGAGACTAAAGGTTAGTCAGGGTCACAAATGATCAAATGCAGTGTTGATTAATAAAGAAATCATTATTTAATAATTAATTGAAACTCATTGCCTCAGTGTACCTGCAATGTTGTTCTCTATGGGTCCAATTACAAATGTTCATAGCACACTCTGACTATACTGGTAACCACCATACTATTCTATTCTTGACGATCTAGAACTTTACATGATCCAGATTTAAATATGGTGATGCAGGGATTTGCTTTATGGCTCATCTAAACAAGAGTATTAATCATTTTAGGGCCTGACATTACTATTTGCTGATGAGAAATGGGATAAAGTCAGCAGAAACTATCAGACAATAGAACGAAATAATCAAGAATCCAGTCAACTAGTCAATGTTATACTAAGGGAGCATTATAGGCCAAGCCCACTCCTGCCTCGATAATCATACTCATAACCTTCTATAGTAGGACGTGTTGGATTCTCATGATCCAAAGAAATACCCCCGAAAACCTGGCTGTAGGTCACCATTGGCCCTGTCAGGCATATTCCAAGTTTGGAAAAGGGTCGTAGGGAAAGCCTCAGTAGATCTGACCTTTGACATCAAGTTTATTGGTATCTTGCAAATAAGTTACCAAATGAATGGAAAATTTTAACTTTGTACTTAGGATCCTGGAAACCTCCTTCTACTCATTTAACTAATTTGTGTTTTCAATAACAAATGTATGGTTCTAGACCATGACTACCTCTTTTCCCTTAGAGAAACAGTTTTTGAGGTACAAATTAAAAGAAGAGTATGCTGATTGTCATGAAAACATTGAGACAGCCAAACTTGATTTTGCTGGAGGAAGGATGATCTAGCCTTGGTCCTTTGAAAGGGTGACTCTAGCTAGCATTTAAATAAATCCTGTCTACAGGTTGCACAGGGGTAAAAAAGATAGCAGATTTTAGGGAATGGCCAACCAATGACTGACCCAACTTGAAATACATCCCAGGTAAGATAGCCAATCCTTGACACTATTAATGAAAATATGCTATACTTGCAAACAGGAGTCCAGCATAACTGTCTCCAGTGAAGCTTCATCAATCATCTTATGGAAACAAATGAAGTGACCCATAGCCAAACATTAAGGAGGACTCAAGAAATCTTGTGGAAGAATGAGGGATAGAATTGAGAGAGCTGAAAGGGTGAAGGACACCAGAAGGACACTAACAAATTCAGCTAACTCCCATGGGCCCATGGGGGTTTACAGAGACTGGACCACCAAAAAAAGAGCTTGCAGAAGCTAGACATAGGATTCCTACACAGTTGTAGAAAATATGTATCCTGGATTTCTAGGGTTCCCCTACCAATAGGATGAGAGTCTGTTTCTGACTCAGTTGCCTGTCATTGGATGCACTTTCTCTAACTGGACTAATGTTTTGGACCTCAGTAGGAGAGGATATGCTTAGGCCTACTGCTACGGGGATTCCCAGGGTGATTTTTTTTCTATTTCTAAAAGTTTTTTTTAATTATTATTATTTTTAATTAGGTATTTTCTTCATTTACATTTCCAATGCTACCACAAAAGTCCCCCAAACCCTCCCTCCAACTCCCCCCCTCCACTCCCACTTCTTAGCCCTGGCGTTCCCCTGTACTGAGGCATATAAAGTTTGCAAGACCAATGGGCCTCTCTTTCCACTGATGGCCAACTAGGCCATCTTCTGATACATATACAGCTAGAGTCAAGAGCTCTGGGGTACTGGTTAGTTCATAATGTTGTTCCCCCTATAGGGTTTTAGACCCCTTTAGCTCCTTGGATAGCTCCTTCATTGGGGGCCCTGTGATCCATCCAATAGCTGACTATGAGCATCCAATTCTGTGTTTTCTAGGCCCCAGCATAGCCTCACAAGAGACAGCTATATCAGGGTCCTTTCAGTAAAACCTTGCTAGTGTGTGCAAAGGTGTCAGCATTTGGAGGCTTATTATGGGATGTATCCCATGGTATGGCAGTCTCTAGATGGTCCATCCTTTCATCTCAGCTCCAATCTTTGTCTCTGTAACTCCTTCCATGGTTGTTTTGTTCTGAATTCTAAGAAGGAGCAAACTGTCCACACTTTCTTCTTCGTTCTTCCTGAGTTTCATGTGTTTTGCAAATTGTATCTTGTAACTTGGATATTCTAAGTTTCTGGGCTAATATCCTCTTATCAGTGAGTACATATCATGTGAGATTTTTTTTTTTTTGTGATTGGGTAACTTCTCTCAGGATGATGCCCTCCAGGTCCATCCATTTGCCTAGGAATTTCATAAATTCGTTCTTTTTAATAGCTGAATAGTACTCCATTGTGTAAATGTACCACATTTTCTGTATACATTCCTCTGTTGAGGGGAATCTGGGTTATTTCCAGCTTCTGGCTATTATAAATAAGGCTGCTATGAACATAGTGGAGCATGTGTCCTTCTTACCGGTTGGAACATCTTCTGGATATATGCCCAGGAGAGGTATTGCAGGATCCTCTAGTAATACTATGTCCAATTTTCTGAGGAACCACCAGACTGATTTCCAGACTGGTTGTACAAGCTTGCAATCACACCAACAATGGAGGAGTGTTTCTCTTTCTCCACATCCTCACCAGCATCTGCTGTCACCTGAATTTTTGATCTTAGCCATTCTGGTTAGTGTGAGGTGGAATCTCAGGGTTGTTTTGATTTGTATTTCCCTGATGATTAAGGATGCTTAGCATGTTTTCAAGTGCTTCTCAGCCATTTAGTATTCCTCAGGTGAGAATTCTTTGTTTAGTTCTGAGCCCCATATTTTAATGGGGTTATTTGATTTTCTGGAGTCCACCTTCTTGAGTTCTTTATATATATTGGATATTAGTCCCCTATCTGATTTAGGATAGGTAAAGATACTTTCCCAATTGGTTGGTGGCCTTTTGTCTTATTGAAGGTGACTTTTGCCTTACAGAAGCTTTGCAATTTTATGAGGTCCCATTTGTTGATTCTCGATCTTACAGCAGAAGCCATTGCTGTTCTATTCAGGAATTTTTCCCTGTAACCATATCTTCGAGGCTTTTCCCTACTTTCTCCTTTATAAGTTTTACTGTCTCTGGTTTTATGTGGAGTTCCTTGATCCACTTAGATTTGACCTTATTACAAGGAAATAGGAATGGATCAATTCACATTCATCTACATGATAACTGCCAGTTGTGTGAGCACCATTTGTTGAAAATGCTGTCTTTTTTCCACTGGATGGTTTTAGCTCCCTTGTCAAAGATCAAGTGTCCATAGGTGTGTTGGTTCATTTCTGGGTCTTCAATTCTATTCCATTGGTCTACTTGACTGTCTCTATACCAGTACCATGGATTTTTTTATTACTAGTACAGCTTTAGGTCAGGCATGGTGATTCCACCAGAGGTTCTTTTATCCTTGAGGAGAGTTTTTGCTATCCTAGGATTTTATTATTTCAGATGAATTTGCAGTTTGCCCTTTTTAATTCGTTGAAGAATTGAGTTGGAATTTTATGGGGATTGCATTGAATCTGTAGATTGCTTTTGGCAAGATAGCCATTTTTACTATATTGATCCTGCCCATCCCTTAGTATGGGAGACTTTTTCATCTTTTGAGATCTTTAATTTCTTTCTTCAGAGACTTGAAGTTTTCATCATAAAGATCTTTCACTTCCTTAGTTAGAGTCATGCCAAGGTATTTTATATTATTTGTGACTATTGAGAAGGGTGTTGTTTCCCTAATTTCTCTCTCAGCCTGTTTAGCCTTTGTGTACAGAAAGGCCAGTGACTTGTTTGAGTTAATTTCATATCCAGCTACTTCACCGAAGCTGTTTATCAGGTTTAGGAGTTCTCTGGTGGAACTTTTAGGGTCATTAATATATACTATCATATCATCTGCAAAAAGTGATATTTTGACTTCTTCCTTACCAATTTGTATCCTCTTTATCTCCTTTTGTTGTTGAATTGCTCTGGCTAGGACCGCAAGTACAATGTTGAATAGGTAGGGAGAAAGTGGGCAGCCTTGTCTAGTCCCTGATTTTAGTGGGATTGCTTCCAGCTTCTCACCATTTACTTTGATGTTGGCTACTGGTTTGCTGTTGATTGCTTTTATCATGTTTAGGTATGGTCCCTGAATTCCTGATCTTTCCAAGACTTTTATCATGAATGGAGATGATCATGTGGTTTTTGTCTTTGAGTTTGTTTATATAATGGATTACGTTGATGGATTTCCATATATTAAACCATCCCTGCATCCCTGGAATGAAACCTACTTGGTCAGGATGGATGATTGTTTTGATGTGTTTGTGGATTCAGTTGAGGACCATGGAGCTGTCTGATACTAAGATCTCGTGGAGAGTCCTCTGGGGACTGTGGGCATGTCCACTGATTCTCCACCCAAGGTGACCAGGTGCTGGTGCCAACCAGAAGGGACTTGTGCCACTGGTCAGGCCGGTTTTCTGCTTCCCTACTGCTGCCTCAGATCCTGCGCGATTTAATTGGAACAGATATTGTGTTCCACTTACCAGTGATCCTAAGATCTTGAGGCGAGTCCTCTAGGAATCATGGTGGTGTCTGCCGACTCCACACCCAAGGTGACCCAGTGCTGGCGCCAACTAGAAAGCTAGTTAATTTCTTAAAGAGGCTTCTTTTTTCAAAAGATAGCAATTAGACAACACCAAGAACTAAAGCTGGCCATGGGGGGGGGGTGGGAAACAGAGAAAAAAAAAGAAAAAGAAAAAGAAAAGAAAAGAAAAAACACAAAAAGGTCCAATAAGCAGGTAAAGTGTGGGACCCCATGGTTGAATTAGGGAAAGGCTTGAAGAAGCTGAGGAGGAGGGCTACCCCATATGCAAAACAGCAGTCTCATCTAACCCGGACCACTGAGATCTCTCAGACACTGAGCTACCAACCAATAGCTGGTCCAAGGCCCCCAACATGTTGAACAGTGCAACACTAGGCAAATTATAGTTTTGAGTTCCTGTTTTTAAAAAATCTGAAGGATCACTATTAATTAACTTAATTATACAACTCAGCAATTTGGAAAAGCAAAGAAAAAGCAAACCCACATCCTGTACAATGCAAGAAATAGTAAAAATGTGAGCATAAATTGATCAAATAGAAACAAGGAAAACTATAGAAAAATCAAACAAATCTCTTCCAGCTGGTCCTTTGACAAGGTAAATGAAGTTGAAAGACTCTTTGTCTAACTAAACAAAATAAGGAAAAAGATTCAGAAATTGATAGAGGAAAATTTTTTAAAAAGAAAGAAAAAATCAAAATGTTTTAAGAGAAGCTGTTAGCCTCTGCAGTCCACACTCTCACCTGTGCAGACCAGTCTTGGCTGAATCCGGGAACCCAAGATGGCCCCCCCAGATGCTGTGGTAAAGCCCTCCCGGGCGGGGTGGACACCTCTCCTCTGTCAGAGAAGGTGCCCAGATGTCTGGAGACTGAAATGCAGTCTGCCCCAGAAGCTCTATGGTTTCTGCCTGACCCAGAAGCTGTTAGCTTCTGCAGTTCATACTCTCCTCTGTGCAGACTAGTCTAGGTGGAATCCCAGAACCAAGATGGCTCCCCCAAATGCTGTGGCAAAGCCCTCCTGTGCTGGGCAGACACCTCTCCTCTGGCAGGGAAGGTGCCCAGGTGTCTGGAGCTAGAAATAAGGTCTGCCCCAGAAGCTCTGTGGCTTCTGCCTGTTCCAGAAGCTGTTAGCCTCTGCGGTCCTGTGGTTTTGTTTTTACTTGTGCCTTCCAACTCCAAGTATATTATTGTAAAATGACTGAATTCCCTCTAGGATAATGCTGACCACCATCCCAGTATGTGTGTGTGTGTGTGTGTGTGTGTGTGTGTGTGTGTGTGTGTGTTTGCGTGTGTGTTTATGCTTAGCCATCTTGGTCTTCTGTGGAAAAATACTATCTATGGCTGCTTCTACATCTAAGCTATTGTGAACAGTGCTTCAATGTAATTATATATTTTTCAATTGTTTGAGTGTAATTTGTACATTTTAGTCAAAAAAGGTATGTGAGGTGATATATTTAGTAATTATCCTAACTTAACCATGTGAATTTTAAACATACATTAAAACATCACATTGTTTCAAAAACATGTAATTATTGTTCATTCATAAAAATTGAAAGTTATCTTTTCTAAATATCAAGTTTGATCATAGTTTAATCTTTCCATACATTAAAAACAATAGTCGTGGAACATGTAGACAATTTCAGAGTTCAAAACATTAAAAACTTTTCTAGCATAAATTTAAATTACTGCATTTTCCTTCTTTCAAATCTATAAAAGCATAAATTAGTTTCATTTAGCAATAGAATTGAAATACATGAAAACTATGTTTTTATTATGTTGTTCTTTCTTGTCATGACACTCCATGTTCAAAACAGCATACTGAATGCTAAATTAGTATAAATGACAAAGGATATTGCACAAATATCAACAGTTAAGCACAGAAAAAAAGTGCTTAACCATCAAAGTTCAATTTTCAGATTTTGTGAGTTTTTTGTTACCATTATACTATGTTCAATAAACTCTGGAAGATGCCCCCTTATTACAGTCATACTTTCATTTGATCTAATAGCTGAATAATCTAGAGAAACTTCATAATCTCTTTCTTTCTCATTAGGTCTAAAATTACCACTCTTTTACCTACTTTCATTTTTTCCTTTATTATAAATTAATATATACATATACATACACACACACACACACACACACACACACATATTACACACATATACCAGAAGTTGACATGAGGTTCTTTCCTCTGTTTCTCACCACCTTACTTTTGAGGCAGTGTCTCTCAGAGTGTCTCTTTCTTTCTTTTTTTTTTTTTAATATTTATTTATTTATTATATGTAAGTACACTGTAGCTGTCCTCAGACACTCCAGAAGAGGAAGTCAGATCTCGTTATGGATGGTTGTGAGCCACCATGTGGTTGCTGGGATTTGAACTCCTGACCTTCCGGAGAGCAGTTGGGTGTTCTTACCCACTGAGCCATCTCACCAGCCCCAGAGTGTCTCTTTCATTTAGACTTGCTGATTACCGAGCACTTGCCTAACTCCATCTGACAGGTCTGGAATACAAATGAGCTGTCAGTCACACGTGCTTTCTGCATGGACATGAGGCATTTGGACTCAGGTTCTCATGTTCACTGAAAAGCACCTTTCCCAGTGATGTCCTCTCTCAACCTCCCCCCCACCCCGCTCCTCTTTTCTTTCTTTCTTTAGCCTAGAACTCACTGTAGAGCCCAATCTGGCAGATGTCAAACAGGAAAGTCCTGCCTTGTATAGATTACAAGCATGTGCTCCCATACCCTGCTAACAGTTAGTTTTTTTTTTAAGTAAAGTATTGAAAACATTTAGATCATTATGGCAGAAACCCTGAGAAACAATTTTTTTTTTATATAATATTTCTGGGGAAACTCCTAATTGTAAAAATCTACATACATGTTGTTGTTGTTGTTGTTTTGTTTTGTTTTATAATTAGTATTTTTCTGTTTCTCTATTCAAGAAAAGTCCTGTCCAATCTCTTGTTGAAAGTTAATTTCTAGTCTAAACAGAAAGGCTCATCTTGAGTTCATATTTCTATGCAGTCTTTATGTTTTCTTTTTGGTCAGACTGATTCTAAATCTTCATATCATAAATACAATTTAAAGACTCCAACCTAGAAAAGATAAAATTAGTGTTTTTATGATCGAACTTTAATTATTATAAAGTTAATTTTGAAGTCTTCAGTTTTTAGTTCAAAATTACTGCAAAATACAGAGCTTTAAAATTGTTTAACGTCTTATAAAATAGTGCTTTTTTTCAAATGCACTTTGCCTCTTCTTTAAGGAAAAAGAAAAAAGAAAAAGAAAAGAATCATTTAAAAGCACATATCCACTAGTTTAAGCCATTCGAATTAATCACCCTGGGAAGGCTTCCTACCTCTGCAGTCAATTGAACAACTTACTTATGGAGCTGTGTCAGATACAATCCCTTTGCTTCTCTCTGTCTCCTGCTGATAGCGTCTTACAGGGGATTGCCAACATGCTGAGTGCTTGAAAGATCTAAACTCAGATCACAAACCTATGCCAAAATGCATGCTCTCTGGAAGTTAGACGCCTATCTGCTACAACACTAAGTATTTCTGAGCCAATCCAGTAAGAGTGACACCACCTTGCAAGGATCTTCCTTTATGAGATCTTAATGCTGTGCCTCAGGAAAAGATTCTCATGAACAGATTACATGTGTTCAAAAGCTTGTTAAAGATCACAGCACAAATCCATGTTGTGTACATATTCTGGAGCCAAAAATCGCAGTCATTAGATGACCTAGTGATGAGAAGATAATTCAAATAATGTCTTCTCCCATCCAGACCTCCATTAAACAATTGTTTTGCTTTCTGTGGGTGAGGATGTTTGAAAGTAGCATTCAGATGCTATTGCTACAACTGCAGGACAAGGTAAATCCTTCACAGGGAGATAAAGGCTCCAGATAGCACACAATTTATGTCTGGTCTTTAAGACTTGAACTGGAAACTTTCATTTGTTTTCTTGCTGATCTATGATTGAAGCCACTTTGTGGACTTATAATGCAGCAACTTGAGGAATCCAGACAAATGTAGCATCAAGTAATATTGAATTTCAAAATTCAGTTGCTGCTACTACAGGATGATGATGAGAGAGAGAGAGAGAGAGATACATTGGAAATGATATCAACACACAAACTTCTTTTTTTTCAGCATTCATTGGAGCTTAGGACTGAATTACAATCTCACCCCTGAAAAGATTCTGCAGTGCGATTGTTGCTATTCTGTCCATATTATCTGAACTATGTACCTAATAAAATTTGCAATTAGTAAAGATTATTAGAACTGACACTTCACAAAAGGGTCTTGCTCTTTCATAACTACAAAGCTCATGTCCGTCTACAAGCAGCTCATATACAAAGTTTTTAATTTTGACTTTTTCTTAATAGTTTCCAGGATTTAGTTACTCCTTTTATTTTTGTCATTAAAAAGTTCCAACATTGAATTAACTTCAGTAGTCTTAAAGATACTACAAAAGGCTCTGAAGACTTTTAAAAGAATTAGTCCTTAAGGAATGCACTCTTCATAATCAGTATGGGGAAGCAATAATTATGAGGATAATGGAATGACACTTATAGAATACTTTCATGAAGGAAAAAGGAAAATTGACTTTAAAAGATGAAATATGATATCTCAATCACCATAAAATATTCCAGCTTATTAAGGCAATCAGGAATGACATATAAAAAGAACAACAGGCACATGTACGCTTTATATTTATGGATTAGAAGTTGTGATTTTTATCATATTAATTACCAATAATAAATGATAGCAGGAGGGTGAACATATCTGCAGATATTTAAACTTTGTAAAAATAACTTTGCTTTTCAAACTTCAGAAAAATCACAACATAACTCATTTCCCTTCTATGTAATGTGAAGGGGTAAGGGAGGGCACAGAGATATGGGCCTAATTCAATTCCTTGGAATTTCAGAACAGTGGCTTTATCTTTTTCTCATGTAGCAGAAAACATGCTACAGATTTTTTTCTACCTACCTCTAAAACATAATATCTTTCTTATAAACAAACAGCAAATGATACATCTCTGAAATGTTAGGAATCTGAACAACGCTGGGTCCTTTGCTCAACTAAATAGTTTGTGTCCCTTCTGAAACGAGAAATGTCCACTTGGCACTTAAAACACATTGGTATGTGGTTTTATGAACAACTAGTGTCACCATATCTTCTGGGAAACTGGAATTCTGAATTTTTCTATGACATATAGTCCTTTAAACACTGAGTTGAAGAAACAGCAACAACAAAAGTTACTCCCAAAACACTGAAATGAAAAAAAATAGTGTCTTTAAAACACTCACAAAGGATGCTGAATGATCGTTCTATTTCATGGAACCATGCAGGTTTGTGTGTTCATTTCTGGTCTATTAATGCTTCCTCTGAAACAAAAAGAAAAAACCTAAGACACTTGTTTATTTGCTCCATCTGAAAACATGTATTCTCAAATCTGATAGAAGAAAGAGAAAGAAATGCCTTAGTTAGGCTTCTGTTCCTATGCTTTAAAAAAAAGTGAGAAAAATAACTTGGGGAAGATAGAAAGGGCTTACAGTAGTCAGATCACATTCCACTTCTGAACAAACTCTCAGTATAAACTCAAAAATGTCTGGACCTGGATGCAGTCACAGAAGCAGAAGTCATGAGAAATTTGGTTTGTGGTCTTGCTCCTATCGGTTTGCCCTGCTTTTTTGATACAAGCAAGGACAACCTGCCCAAGGATGACTACACATACAATAATCTGAGCTCTCCTCCATCAATGATTAAAAAAAATGCCCAAAAGCCTTGCCCACAAATAAACATGATAGAGATATTTTATCAGTTGTGATTTCTGCTTTCTGATTGACATTAGTTTGTGACAAGTTGACAAAAATCTAGTCAGCACACAAAGATTTTTAAAGGGCCATTATCACCTATCAACTGTTGTGTACTATACATAACTTAAACTATACTTCAGCTCACATTAAATGTATACAAGGTTTTTGATGCTATAAGTTGGAAGTAGGGTTGATACGATATTAAAGGTTTTATTCGGTATTGCCAGTAATATCTAGGCTGAAGTTGCATTTTGTATATAGGGCACTAGAAACTTGAAGAATGCTCATTACAAATTGATTCTAAATTGTGTCTGAAAATGAATGTAGAGTCCTGGGGTTATTATCATGCTGAAGGCGTTCCTATTTGCCTAGGACTTAGTGTACACATACTGTTGGTCTACCTTATACTATAACATTCTAGCATTTCACAAATTATAAAGAAAACAACTTTTAGAGTCAAGGAATTTGTATAGTTTCATCAAAAAGGGCAAATCTAAATTTTATTTGCCAGGCTTCCTGTGTCAGGCCAGATACTGACAGGATGCTAATGTTGCACCAGACATTCCCTTTGAAATAACCCTATGGCTGCCTGTTGGAGCACCTTGGTTAGTATTTCCAATGCTGAGTCTCCTGCTTAACGTGACAAGAGATGGGAACCGTTAATTTCTTTGCACTGAATTCAAGAGACAAAAAATGTATTTGCATGGACAGAAGCAACTACACAAAATTGAGGTCAAATCCACATTCCTTGAGTAGTACAAACTGAGATAAGATCTTAGTATATGCTATCATTCAACATATTATAACAAACACAGGTATGCATTTATTCTTGAAGATATATTTCAGAATAGTTTATACACAGTATGAATTTTATTATTTGAAAACATCTTCCATGAGCCTAGAGAAGAAAATCTATGCTTATGTATATTTAATATAGTGAAAGATAACTACCTCAATATGTATAACAATGAGTGTGGCTGGTTTTCATGAACTTAATCTGTACAGACAGATCCTTGACTGGATTTCTCTTTTTGATAAATATATGTGTGTGTGTGTGTGCATGTGCATGTGTGTGTGTGTGTATCACAAACTAAAATGATTAAATTGAGTATAATAGTCTCAGGTTTTCTGATGTGATTATAGGCAAACGATACAGAGAAGAATTGTCAAAGTATCCTTCTGTTCAATTTAGACACTTATGTAGGGGCTGGTATTCTCTTGCTAATTGTGTTTTCCATAAAACCTGTTTACAGTGTCCTACACATAGGCTAAAGGAATTCTGCCCCCCCCCCCCCAGCTAATAAAGAATTGTCATACAGCAAATGGCTGGGCAGAGGGAGACAGGGCAGGACCTTTTGATTTGCACTGGCGAAAAGGAGACAGGAATCACCATGATTCACAGGGAGACAGATCCGATTTAGAGCAGGAGAAGGATAATCATTGGACATGTAGGTGAGAAGGAATTTGGCCTCAAAAGGGCTGCCCAGAAGCCACTTGGGCAGCAAAGACTAGGGAACTTGCCAAAAGGAGCTAGGGCAGAAAAGATAAAACACAAAATTGGAGGGTGTTAAGCCAGGATTATAGGAGGGAAATGTGTGCTAGCCACAGGCAGGATTAGAACTGCCCAGGTTTTGAGTTAGATGAGACAATTTATAATCAATTGGTGCATGCACCGTGTGTGTGTGCATGTGTGTGTATGTGTGGTGTGTGTGTGTGTGTGTGTGTGTGTGTGTGTGTGTGTGTGTGTGTGTGTTTCTTTGATCCGTGAATACAGAGAGCTCCTTCTTAGGTGTGCAGTGTGAAGCCAAAGAGGTGTAGCTAACTACCACTAAAACTTATCTTTGGAAATGATGTCTAATTATTTTTTTACTTTATGCTTTAGATTGAAATCGCAATAACAATATAAAAGTGAAAGGGACAGAGATTTTAAACTCTTATGAATGTTCGTTCAATTCATTTCTCCTGATCACTAAGCTAACTATTAATTTGACTTCTAATAAGACTACATTAGGTCTAAATTTTACATTTTTAAATTTCTTAGTTTAACGATAGAACATTAATCCTCATACAAATTGTCTCATTTCTACTTTTATGCAATAATACAGTCACAGCATGTACACTTTTCTCCATGGTAATTTACTAAACTGATGTACCAGTGGCTGGTAAACATTGCTTAGTGCCTTGCTACTCAAAGAATGATCCATGGAACAACAATGCTTTAGTCATCTGGGATCTTATTAGAAAAGCAAAATCCTGAATCAAAGCATATGTACTCTGAAGGTCAAACGTTCTGCTTACAGCAACTATGATGTTATCTGAGCTGTGCAATAGGACTCTCAGATGACTTTGTGATTTTATAATGTGTATATTGATTGATAAATTAAGGTATGGAACCTTAACACTGTGTCTATGACTACAGAAAAGAAATTATCAGATATTTCTTAGGCTAGAAAGGATAAATATATAGTTGTTAGAATTCTACTTTTAACTTAAAAATTTTATATGTTCATAGATAATTGCCAGAATCTGGAAACAATCCAGATGTCCTTTAACAGAGGAATAGATACAGAAAATGTGCTATGTTTATACAATGGAGTACTACTCAGCTATTAAAAACAAAGAATTTATGAAATTCTGAGGAAAGTGGACAGAATTAGAAAATATCATCCTCTGTGAGGTAACCAAGTCACAAAAGTACACATATGGTATTGTACTCATTGATAAGTTGATATTAGCATAAAAGCTCTGAATACCCAAGATACAATTCACAGACCATGTGAAGCTCAAGTGTGGATGTGCTACATGCGAGACAGGCCCTATAAACCTGGATGCAGTCCTGAAGTGAAAAGTTCATGGAAACTTAGTCTCCTGGAACTATGGCATCCTGTATAAGGAATGCTCCAATATCCTTGCTTTGTAGGTGAATGGATCCATGTGCTTTCCCTTAATATCGCTTTATTATAAGTGCCTCTAAGGATTGATTTTGATATATAGCTAAGTTAGATTCATCACCAGTCCTAGAAAGTCCTTGAGCTGACCATGGGATTTGAATTCAGTAAGAATGTTGCCTGTTCAGTGACATTCAGAATTGCCTCTAGTATTGTAAGAGAGATAGTGAAAGAAATCAGGCATTACTCTACTACCTAGAGTTAGAAATCTCAGAGCAAGCTTAGCAAAGTATATTTAGAATCTTCATTACAGTAAAGTATGGCAGACTAAATTACTTATTAGTAGAAAGTCCCCACACACAATCACTTAGAATAATAGCCGAGTTACTTCCATATGCAGAAATTTACAATTATCTAAGAAGAAGGAAGGCTGTGGTCTAAGGAGGAACCAGAGTAGATACTTAGAACTATAGATAGCTGAGTTAAACCCATTCACATGAATTTACAATGGCCTAGGGGGGAGGTAGATTATACAATAGACTAGAATTGGAACTATAGAGCATGAAGCCCTTGCCTCTGACTTCTAAGATTAAGTTGACCTTAGATGGGGCTGCTTTTGATCAAAGTTGGTAACAGTGAATTTTATCCCAGTTGGTTCCTGTTAGCTTTTTGTATGCATTCCCGTGTTTTGTGTAAAATTCACTAATAAGACTGGTGCTTGCTTTCAGACAAAATGCATTCAGATACCACACTCCCTTGTGTTTGTATTTGTCTGTCATCCATGTCAACTATTTGCCCACCTGTAACTGGAACCCGAGTTTCGCCCTTGGATCGAGGACCCAAGTGAGGTTTGTCTGTGGCATGGATGCTTCAGTCCTTCTTAGATGTAGGAACAAAATACTCACAGGAGGAAATACTGAGACAAAGTGGGGAGCAGAAACTGAAGGTAAGGCCATCCAGAGACTGTCTAACCTGGGGATCCATCCCATATACAGACCCCAAACCCAGACACTATTGTTGACACCAAGAAGTTCTTGTTGATGAGAGCCTGGTATAGCTTTCTCCTGAGAGATTCTGTCAGAGTCTGGAAAATACAGATGTGGATGCTCACAGCCAACCATTGGACTGAGCATGGACTCCCTAATGGAGGAGTTAAAGGACTGAAGGAGCTGAAGGGATTTGGAACCCATAGGAAGAACAATGTCAAACAATCAGACCTCCACCCACCACAGAGCTCTGAGGAACTAAAGCACCAACCAAAGAGTACACATGGAGGGCCCTATGGCTTCAGCTGCATATGCCCCAGTGTAGGGGAATCAAGGATGGGGAGGTAGAAGTGGGAGGGAGGGTGGAGGTACACCATTATAGAAGCACAGTGAGGTAAAATGTGATAGGGTGTTTACAGGAGGGAGGGAAATCAGGAAAGGGGATAACATTTGAAATGTAAATAAAGAATAAAGGAATATCTTTTTTTTTAAAGGAACGATGATAGAGATGCTGCTTGGGATCAGAAAGGGGGAGGGATGTAGCGGGGCTGAGACTGACCCTACTTTAGAGGAGGAAGAGTGGGGTGTGGCAAGGTCCATAACAACAAAGGTTTCATGTAAAAAAGGGCTTTTTGATCAGTAATTGCTACATGGTGATACATGGCACATGGTCCAGATGGCCCTAGGCCTCATTAACTAACCCTTCATTCTGTAAATGGTGGGAAGATGGAAAGTCCCCTCCTCATTCCATACTACTTTATAGATGTGTCATGTATTCGTGCAAAATATGGTTAGTTTGCAGAGATGAACAAAAAAAGTCAGGCAAAAGTCCTTAAAATAGTTCAGGAACAAGCCTCATGGTGTGTTTTGCACCTGTCCCATCATAGAAATCAAAGACAAAATTTGTATGAGAGGACAAAATATACATACAGAGTACACACAGACAGACACAGAAGGATATTCCAGGGCAATTAAAAACAAAATAAAAAGGTTGTCTCAGACCATCTTCATTCCTGTGTGGAGGAAGCCCATAGACCCAGAGCTAGTTCATAACTCAGATGATAACTAGTAACTTCTCCTGTGTCTGTTAGAGGGTTAGGAGTGTTCTCTGGTGCCCCTGGCCAAGTGACAAAATATATGTCCTATTTGTCCTTCAGCTTCCAGATTAACCATGAGAAAGAAACACAGCTTATACTCAAAACAGAGATGGACAATTGCCAAGACAAATGACAACTGGGCACAAGGACTTCCCAATGAAGAAAACACTTCACTATGTGGGTCAGGGGGTCTCCAGAGAATCCCAGACAAGAGACTCAAATATAAGGGTTCATATTTTACCAAAGAAGGATATCCCAGACTCAAAAAGTATGCAAAAGCAAAGAGAATTTTATTCTGCAGAAGTCTAGCATGCTGGGGTTAACTATCTACCAAGATGGAGATGCCCCAGTGAATGCACAGGCCAGATTTAAGTGAGGAATTAGGGGAATTCCAGGAGGAGATAGGTGACCTTTTTCTTAATCTGTCTGATCTATCTCTAGAGACATTCCAGGACCATTGATGGGCTATGCGGGGCTGAAAATGTTGCTGAGGAAATTGGAAAATGTTGCTGGCCAATTGTCCTTGCCTCAGGTCACATAGTGGGGCAGCTTCTCATCCCAGGGCAGTTTCTCACTGACTCTCTGAAGCATGGGTTTTTTTTTTTCCAGTAACTGGCTTGCCTGGGACTTGCCCAGTTTTTGGACATAGAGATTTAAGTCTAATCTCCTTCACTGCCAATTTGAAGCCCATTATGGAGTCAACCTGTCTCAGGCTTCCATGCAGGGACATCTCTGACATACACTTAACCTTTTTTAATGGTGGAAGGAGATTCCACAATCCCTTTCTCATATCTCTAAAGCCAGAAACACATGGTTGAAGTTGTCAATTTCTGTTGCCTACTGGGGCTGAAAGGTAGTCTTCTCATTCAGTTATATCTGCATCAGCTTTCTGTTTCCAGTGGTTTCCTTCACCACTTACAGGAGAATGTTTTGTAACTCTCTGTGTGTAAAACAGTCAGGTTGACCTTGAACTCAGAAATATGCCTGCCTTTCCCCTCTGAATGCTGAGATTAAAGGCATAGGTTTCTACTGCTTGGAAATAAGCTTTTCTTTAATTCCCTTTTATAAGTTTGAAGCTTAGCTGTGTGTGGTCTTGTTCTGTGGCTACCACTCCCTTTATACTATTTAATACCAGGTTTTTCTTTAAACTTTTTCCTGGTGGTCCTTTTCTCTTCAAATTGCACATTTTGTATTTTATTTTGCTCAGCTTGCTCCTTTTCATTGTAGATATACATAAGCATGGCCACTAATAACCGAGCAACACACTCATACTAGGCTGGCTGGAAATCTCCTCTTCCAAATCTCTTAATTCATAACCTCAGGAAGAAGTTTTGGAAAAGGGCAAAAAGCAGCAATATTCTTGAAGCAAATATCACAAGGATGGTCTTTAGGCCATGTACTGGCTAGTTTTGTGTCAACTTGACACAGCTGGAGTTATCACAGAGAAAGGAGCTTTAGTTGAGGAAATGCCTCCATGAGATACAACTGTAAGGCATTTTCTCAATTAGTGATCAAGGGGGAAAGGCCCCTTGTGGGTGGGACTATCTCTGGGCTGGTAGTCTTGGGTTCTATAAGAGAGCAGGCTGAACAAGCCAAGGGAAGCAAGCCAGTAAAGAGCATCCCTCCATGGCTTCTGCATCAGCTCCTGCTTCCTGACCTGCTTGAGTTCCAGTCCTGATTTCCTTGGTGATGAACAGCACTGTGGAAATGTAAGCCGAATAAACCCTTTTCTCCCCAACTTGCTTCTTGGTCATGATGTTTGTGCAGGAATAACAACTCTGACCAAGACAGGCCACTAATAATATTCTCATCTGAAATCTCTTTCATCAGCCCCCCCCCCCCCAAACACACACACACACACACATTTCAAATTACTCTCAGCACAACTGTCTCTCATGATTCTATCAGTATGACCCATTAAGCCACACTTAAGGTATTCAACTTAGTCAAAAGTCAGTAAGTCCACATGACTTCAAACAAAACCATGGCCAGGCTTAACACAACAATACTCAAGTCTCTGGTAACAAATTCTATTGTAGTTTGTGGTTCTAGTTCTGTGAAGAAACCCAATAATCACAACAACTCTTAAAAAGGAAAATATTTAATTGGGGTTAGTTTACAGTTTAGAGGTTTCATCCATCATCATCATGGCAGAAAGAATGGTGACACAGAGGCAAATATGGTATTGGATAAGGAACCAAAATATCTATATTTGTATCAGCAGGCAGCAGAGAAAGTATAGACCACTTTACCTGACTGGAGTTTCTGAAACATCAACTTCTGCCTCAGTGATATACTTACTTCCCCTACAAGGACTCCTCCATATCAGTACCACTTTCTATGAGCTTATAGAGGCTATGTTCACATAAAGCACCACACCAACCTACTTTACTTTCTTCCTAACACAGAGGAAACAAAAGCATATTTTGGAAATAAGGTATGATCCAATTTAATGTATTTCAGAAGAACAAATGAAAAAAAAACCAGCATTAAGGGACAGCTAGAAAAAAACAGACTGCACAAATGATGCATCCAGCCCAAGGTAGATGTCCAGAAGATGTATTCAATTTAATTACAACAAAATGGTAAGTAAATACTCCTATTAAAAATGTGGAGGCATAAATAAATGTTTCAAAAAGGAACTTATGTAAATGAACAATACATGTAACAAAACAACAGCTCCACAGTAATAATCACAAAGCAAATGCTAATACACACTCCAATGTGATGCACATAACTCCAGTAGTAAGACTTACTTTGAAAAGTCTAAAGCTAGTTGTGGTGAGGAGAAGGTTGAGAAAAGACCAATCCTTTTTGGTGAAATAAAAATCAATGCATTCTTTAGGAATAGAAATTTCAAACCAGAAAACATTCTTCAAAAAATATTATCTCATATATGAACATCAGGAAACAGTTGAATTAATTCATCAGTTATATAACTCTCCCAAGTTCATTGCAGAAATGACTACTCATAGCAGAGCATATAAGAAAACAACTGCAACAGCAAGGGATTAGTGGGTTTGTACAATGGAATATTATTTAACCATAAACTATAACATGATCCTACCATTTATAATAACAGGAAAGATAGGGCTCTAAAAACATGTTTTTGTAGAATATATTAGTTTAAAATGAGTATTGAGTGCCATGCTTCAGTGGCGATTTGGAGGGTGGAGTACAATATACAGGGTTTGCTCTCTGCTTCCCACATAAGGGAATCTGGTATCGGGCTCTGAGCCTCAGGCTTGGCATCAAGTACATATACTTGCTAAGCCATCCTGCCAGCCTGAAACTAGAGAACTACAGTTCAATGAATCAAGATAGGTGCAGACTGATAAGAGACACTTGATCTTGCTAGAGGTGAATATAGAAAACTTCATCTCCTACAAACGGACAGTCGAATGATAGCTACAAAATACTGGTGAGAAAAGAGGAGAGCTAGTGAGAGTATCCAGCTTCCTTGCTCCCTCATACAGTGCTATGAATATGGAGAATGGTAATTTACCCCATAAATTTAATAATCTAGTTCAAAAGGTTTTTATTTGTTTTCATCATACAGAAGTGATAAATGCCTGAGGAGATAGCGGTGTTGACAAGCATACAATGGAAACATCATTGGAATCACACACAGTGCCTCATCCATATGCATAAACTCTGTTTCTGTTACAAAATGTTCAAAGAGAACAAAAATAGTCAGTGTTCATACTGCTGAAGATTAAAAGTGTAAAGAAATCAGTTACAATACATGAAAGTTTTAAACTATGCTAGCCACAGCGCCTAAAGTTGAGGTTCAGATCTCTCAGCGAGTCTAACCTTCACTAGCTCTTGGTCATATGAAAAAAAAAAAATAGAGCATACTATGCTGTGCTGGTGAGCACAGTTGTCCAGTTAAGCATGTCTCCATAGCCACTTCAATGAGTTCAGATGTGGTGAGTGGTTAAGTATGACTAGAAATGTAAGACTCTGATGAGCCTTAGCTATTGGGGACCCCACCCCCAACCCCCAGTGGACCATGTGGAGTAGGAGATTGATGCAAAAGCAAGAGGAGTTTATTGTTCTAGTGTGCTGCAGTTGTCCTGCACACAAAGGAGAGGCAATGACCCCGAACAGCCTGTTCAGTCAGTTTTTATACACTTTTCAGAGATAGACCAGAGCAGCAACCATGAGGCACAATATGATTGTTAGAATAGTGTGACTTTAAACCTGATTGGTTCTTATGGAATGAGGTAGCAAGGGCTACTCTTATCTTATCAACACTTGGTCTCCCCTGTGGTCTTCCTGAGGAATGTAATCAGTCTCTCACTTCTGGAGGAAAAGAGTACCTTCATGTTCTGGGACCTGGTGGAATTTTCCAAAGGCTCTGACCTAACCTCTTCAGAAACAACAACAACAACAATAACAACAACATCAACAAAAAACCAAGTATGAGTCAGCCCATTTCCAGGACCCCAAGTAGAGCTTAGGCTAATCAAGTAAACAACCTGAGGCTATTAAGATATTATTAGGTATTCTAATAATGTGAAGACCTAGAATCCAGAAAGTAACACCCCTGGAAGCAGAAAGAAAATCCTGGCTTTTGCTTTTAAAACTGGCCCTTCCATTTTAGGCGGAATTCAGTCCCAAATGCCTCCATGGAGAATGTGGTCAACTACTTCATTTTTTTAAAAATTAACAAAATACAACCCGTATTTAGACCAGTTGTCGTTTTCTGTTTTTCTCAAAATTTATAAGATTATCAAAAGAGAAGCTAATAACACAATCAAACTAAAACTCAAAATAATACTAGAAAATGGAACAAGTTGCAAAACATATTTGTAACTTTCTACATTTTTGACCTCTGTGTCAATATGTATACAAAATATGCATACTTATTGGGCTTATATCAATAGATGTGTATCTATGTGCTTGAATGTTTTAACATGTAGGAAACCACTTCTCCAAATTAATATAGAACTGGTCTTTTATTGAATAACCACATCTGTTTAAGTGAGTTCTTATTAGGTACAAAGATGTGAAATCATAATTTAGAGGAAATCTCAGTTCCAGCAAACACACAGACACACACACAATATGAAGTCCATTCTGAATTCAGAGAGGAAAGAAAGTAATAATTCTTTTTTCTACTTTTTTAATTGGAGAAGAATGTTTCGTATTTACAAAGAGGTTGCATCACCCCCTGCCCCTAACAGGGTTTGTAAGAGTGCCAGGAAAGGAGGTTTATTTAGAGCTTTTCTAACATAGTTGTTGGTCTTCTCTAACCCTCTGGTAGGAATGCTACCTCACAACCTCCCACTCTGAGCTAATTTACAGTTGGCACAAAGAAGATAACGGAAAACAAAACAAAACAAAAGAAAACAAAGAAAGACACAAATGGCAGGCATCTTCAGTTCTTGCTCCCCAGGTTCAGTGATGCAGTAGGACCTTGGCATAGCTGAAAGTTTTGTTGAGTAAGGAAGATGAAATGATTTGCATAAAAGTTTAACAAGGTGGAGGAGACATGTATGGGCATTACCTGTGAGTAATCATCTTTGATAGGAAACAAAACATGAAAAGGTGAAGAACCCTAAGATGAAACTAAGGTGAAAAGCTGTTTTAAAGAATTCGTATCATTCAAATTTAGGCCAAGACGAAACATCAACATACAGCCAGCTGTGACTACAGAGGAAGGCCAGAACATGCTTAGTGATTTTATAGGTGCATCTAGCAGCAGCCTGGCCCTACTCCTTTGCTACCTTCATGGTTTGTATTTGTAAGTATGCTTTCTCTATTCCCTTGGTATCTTTTACCTTTTTTTGAAACTAGGAAGAAGGAAGTCTAAGTAACTTAGAGCTTCTTTTGATGTTCCTAAGAAAATGATGAAACTCATCTCAGACTCCACTGGAAGATGAGCAAAGGCATCCACTTCAGGTCTGAGTCTAACTGGCTCCCATGTTTGTCTGTACTACTGAGCTCTGCACTCATATATTTGCCTTTTCTTGAAAGCAAAATTGAGCACAGAGCTCAGCCATTAAAACGCTAAGTCTCAAAAATAAAACAGCAATAATTCTTGGTAGGTTTGCTGAGGAAAATCCCACTGCATTTCTGACATCCTTCTAGTCAAAGATAACATTTTTAAAGGTTCAATTGGCCCCCTGTGTTTTCCTTAACTAGACACCTGAGAACAAAACACCAACTGCTAAGCCATTTCTTAGCCTGTGTACTAGAGACTTAATCCATTTACTCCCTGCCATGAGATTCTGCCAGCAGGAAGCCAGAACATATTAATTAAATGCTTCAATTCATTATTTAAATGCTCAGATTCCATTGCTTCCAAACAAAATGTCCAGTGCAAAATGTTTTAGGGTTTTGAAAAGTGAGAAAAGAAAACGATTTTCTTAGAGACCAAGTTAAAACATAATCCTCTAGGAGCTACATATGTGTGAATATTAGCAAAGCAATGCAAAATTGGAGCTAAAGCTATAATAAGCATATGGCCTTTAATATAAAATGTTTTGAGTAGATTTCTTGAAGCTCCACAATTTTTTTTTTTTTAGAATCTCATCAACAAACTAAACAACATCTCAAAGTTTAAAGTTGGAAGAGCTGACTTCAGAGTTTACTGAATAAACGTGTGCCACTTCTAGATCCCTGGGAGCCACACATTTGAGGAGAACTGACTTCTTTAGGTTGTCCTCTGACCTGTACATGTGTACCATAGTTCCTGCACATGTGCATGTGCTCCTGCTGTCACACACACACACACACACACACAAATAGATAAGTGAATAAAAAATTAAAATATAATAAATAAATCTCACTTTACAAGAAAGAAATACCACACATCACAGTCATGAAGCAATTTTTACTATAGGATATTCCTTCACTCTGAAGTATATCATTTACAATGAGAGTTGTTGTACATGATCATGTTCTTTTATATGGTACAGAATCAACTACTATATAGTGTGTGGCTCTAAAGTCTTTGCCAAACTTCCATGATAATATAGACTTTTGTTCATACCATCAAATATAGTATCAAAAATTTAGAAAATTTATTTTATATGTGTATATGTTTATACTTGTTTGAAAACATTTATTAAAGTGTTTTACATTGTGTGTGTATGTGTGTGAGTGTGTGTGTGTTTGAGTTCCTGTGTGTATGTAAAGCAACTTAGTCCTAGTCCTAACAATTAACTTAAAAGTAAAAGAGCTTTCTCAGGTAGAATTTTTAAAAATGTGTTTTTTCTGGTTTCTAAATGAGGGAAAAATCAATGAAGAAAATAAGAAATGTTTCTTAAAGAGGAAAGGGTGGCAGTCCAATGTTCTTTACTGGGCACTCCCTGACATATCTAGATAAAGAAGAGCAGGGAACTGATCTCGCACAAAGAGCTGTATCAACTGAAAAATATTTACTGTTCCTATTAAAAATGAATTAACCCAAACAGACAGCCTTTTAATTGAAATCTTTATCACATTACCTTCCTATTTAAATGCAAATGTAAAATCCTTTTTACAAACTAATAGAAATCAGAAAATGAAAGGTGAACTCCACTTACTAATGACTCTGTCACCCTAGGCAGCCCAGGTCTGATGTCATGTGAAATGCTCAGAGCCTTACAGAGTCTTTCTGAGGCTTCACCATATCTTACCACTTGCTTTAGGATTTCCTAGAATAAATGCTTATTACAAATATTTGATTTTATTTTTATGCTAATTGATATGTGAGATATTTTATTACCATATTAGAATAGAAAATAATTTGTCTCTCCAAGTTACTTTCTGCATCACCACAATTTACTATGTTTTAACATCTTTTTCTAACAAAGTATTAATCAGAATTTGCTACAAACATAGCTTTACTTGAAATTTGAGAGAACAATGCATTTCTTAGATACTAAGAACAGACATAGACTGAGAGAGGCAGATTGATGATGGACTTCATGGGTCTTTATATAAGGAATCCATGAAGGATTCTGTTGCATTGAATTCTTCAATTTGGCATTAAACCCTAAAGAAGGGCTGGCTCCTGCTTGTATAAAATCTCCCTCATATTCCTTTGAATTTTATAGCCATGAATTTCTTATTTAGTTGCTAAAACATTTTTTTTGAAAATTATTCTAAGAGTTATATGATCTGAAGCTTAAAAGTGCATGCTTTTCACATCAAGTATTGTCCAGAAAGCTGCAGGCTAAGGGCTAGGAGTTGCAGATTAGCTTGGGATTTGATACAATGTGCAGTGATCTGTCAATTTAATGTCTATTCATGGAAGTTTGCTGTACCATATACCACTTGTCCTTTCTTTTGCCACTTATCCTGAATGTTCAAGAGCACATTCTCTTAATAAGGAAGAGAGAGATTCACAATATGTATTCGCTAGAAAATGAAAATATTAGTCACAGGCACTGAATAGTCTTAATCTCTAGAAGATCCTCAGAATTCAGTCTATTCCATAGTTGCCTACCATTTATTAAGAAATTGTATGCTGTGCTCGCTTCGGCAGCACATATACTAAAATTGGAACGATACAGAGAAGATTAGCATGGCCCCTGCGCAAGGATGACACGCAAATTCGTGAAGCATTCCATATTTTTGGGAGACAGCACATACTAGCAGCTTGACAACACATCTAAAAGCCCTAGAAAAAAAGGAAGCAAATTCACCCAAGAGGAGTAGACGGCAGGAAATAATCAAACTCAGGGGTGAAATCAACCAAGTGGAAACAAGAAGAACTATTTAAAGAATTAACCAAACGAGGAGATGGTTCTTTGAGAAAATCAACAAGATAGATAAACCTTTAGCTAGACTCACTAAAGGGCACAGGGACAAAATCCTAATTAACAAAATCAGAAATAAAAAGGGAGACATAACAACAGATCCTGAAGAAATCCAAAACACCATCAGATCCTTCTACAAAAGGCTATACTCAACAAAACTAGAAAACCTGGACGAAATGGACAAATTTCTGGACAGATACCAGGTACCAAAGTTGAATCAGGATCAAGTTGATCATCTAAACAGTCCCATATCACCTAAAGAAATAGAAGCAGTTATTAATAGTCTCCCAACCAAAAAAAGCCCAGGACCAGATGGGTTTAGTGCAGAGTACTATCAGACCTTCAAAGAAGATCTAATTCCAGTTCTGCACAAACTATTTCACAAAATAGAAGTAGAAGGTACTCTACCCAACTCATTTTATGAAGCCACTATTACTCTGATACCTAAACCACAGAAAGACCCAACAAAGATAGAGAACTTCAGACCAATTTCTCTTATGAATATCGATGCAAAAATCCTCAATAAAATTCTCGCTAACCGAATCCAAGAACACATTAAAGCAATCATCCATCCTGACCAAGTAGGTTTTATTCCAGGGATGCAGGGATGGTTTAATATACGAAAATCCATCAATGTAATCCATTATATAAACAAACTCAAAGACAAAAACCACATGATCATCTCGTTAGATGCAGAAAAAGCATTTGACAAGATCCAACACCCATTCATGATAAAAGTGTTGGAAAGATCAGGAATTCAAGGCCCATACCTAAACATGATAAAAGCAATCTACAGCAAACCAGTAGCCAACATCAAAGTAAATGGAGAGAAGCTGGAAGCAATCCCACTAAAATCAGGGACTAGACAAGGCTGCCCACTTTCTCCCTACCTTTTCAACATAGTACTTGAAGTATTAGCCAGAGCAATTCGACAACAAAAGGAGATCAAGGGGATACAAATTGGAAAAGAGGAAGTCAAAATATCACTTTTTGCAGATGATATGATAGTATATATAAGTGACCCTAAAAATTCTACCAGAGAACTCCTAAACCTGATAAACAGCTTCGGTGAAGTAGCTGGATATAAAATAAACTCAAACAAGTCAATGGCCTTTCTCTATACAAAGAATAAACAGGCTGAGAAAGAAATTAGGGAAACAACACCCTTCTCAATAGTCACAAATAATATAAAATACCTTGGCGTGACTCTAACTAAGGAAGTGAAAGATCTGTATGATAAAAACTTCAAATCTCTGAAGAAAGAAATTAAGGAAGATCTCAGAAGATGGAAAGATCTCCCATGCTCATGGATTGGCAGGATCAACATTGTAAAAATGGCTATCTTGCCAAAAGCAATCTACAGATTCAATGCAATTCCCATCAAAATTCCAACTCAATTCTTCACCGAACTGGAAGGAGCAATTTGCAAATTTGTCTGGAATAACAAAAAACCTAGGATAGCAAAAAGTTTTCTCAAGGATAAAAGAACTTCTGGCGGAATCACCATGCCAGACCTAAAGCTTTACTACAGAGCAATTGTGATAAAAACTGCATGGTACTGGTATAGAGACAGACAAGTAGACCAATGGAATAGAATTGAAGACCCAGAAATGAACCCACACACCTATGGTCACTTGATCTTCGACAAGGGAGCTAAAACCATCCAGTGGAAGAAAGACAGCATTTTCAACAATTGGTGCTGGCACAACTGGTTGTTATCGTGTAGAAGAATGAGAATTGATCCATACTTATCTCCTTGTACTAAGGTCAAATCTAAGTGGATCAAGGAACTTCACATAAAACCAGAGACACTGAAACTTATAGAGGAGAAAGTGGGGAAAAGCCTTGAAGATATGGGCACAGGGGAAAAATTCCTGAACAGATCAGCAATGGCTTGTGCTGTAAGATCGAGAATTGACAAATGGGACCTAATGAAACTCCAAAGTTTCTGCAAGGCAAAAGACACCGTCAATAAGACAAAAAGACCACCAACAGATTGGGAAAGGATCTTTACCTATCCTAAATCAGATAGGGGACTAATATCCAACATATATAAAGAACTCAAGAAGGTGGACTTCAGAAAATCAAATAACCCCATTAAAAAATGGGGCTCAGAACTGAACAAAGAATTCTCACCTGAGGAATACCGAATGGCAGAGAAGCACCTGAAAAAATGTTCAACATCCTTAATCATCAGGGAAATGCAAATCAAAACAACCCTGAGATTCCACCTCACACCAGTCAGAATGGCTAAGATCAAAAATTCAGGTGACAGCAGATGCCAGCGTGGATGTGGAGAAAGAGGAACACTCCTCCATTGCTGGTGGGAGTGCAGGCTTGTACAACCACTCTGGAAATCAGTCTGGCGGTTCCTCAGAATATTGGACATAGTACTACCGGAGGATCCAGCAATACCTCTCCTGGGCATATATCCAGAAGATGCCCCAACTGGTAAGAAGGACACATGCTCCACTATGTTCATAGCAGCCTTATTTATAATAGCCAGAAGCTGGAAAGAACCCAGATGCCCCTCAACAGAGGAATGGATACAGAAAATGTGGTACATCTACACAATGGAGTACTACTCAGCTATTAAAAAGAATGAATTTATGAAATTCCTAGCCAAATGGATGGACCTGGAGGGCATCGTCCTGAGTGAGGTAATACATTCACAAAGAAACTCACACAATATGTACTCACTGATAAGTGGATATTAGCCCCAAACCTAGGATACCCAAGATATAAGATATAATTTGCTAAACACATGAAACTCAAGAAGAATGAAGACTGAAGTGTGGACACTATGCCCCTCCTTAGATTTGGGAACAAAACACCCATGGAAGGAGTTACAGAGACAAAGTTTGGAGCTGAGATGAAAGGATGGACCATGTAGAGACTGCCATATCCAGGGATCCACCCCATAATCAGCATCCAAACGCTGACACCATTGCATACACTAGCAAGATTTTATTGAAAGGACCCAGATGTAGCTGTCTCTTGTGAGACTATGCCGGGGCCTAGCAAACACAGAAGTGGATGCTCACAGTCAGCTAATGGATGGATCATAGGGCTCCCAATGGAGGAGCTAGAGAAAGTAGCCAAGGAGCTAAAGGGATCTGCAACCCTATAGGTGGAACAACATTATGAACTAACCAGTACCCCGGAGCTCTTGACTCTAGCTGCATATATATCAAAAGATGGCCTAGTCGGCCATCACTGGAAAGAGAGGCCCATTGGACTTGCAAACTTTATATGCCCCAGTACAGGGGAACACCAGGGCCAAAAAGGGGGAGTGGGTGGGCAGGGGAGTGGGGGTGGGTGGATATGGGGGACTTTTGGTATAGCATTGGAAATGTAAATGAGCTAAATACCTAATAAAAATGGAAAAAAAAGAAAAGAAAAAAAATAAACTATTCATATTATCTAAAAAAAAAAGAAATTGTATGCTGATAGTCTATTAGTAATTATTAACACAAAAATTGTTATGAGATATAGTTATGTATAATATTTAGAAAACAATAATAGTAGAAATCAATTTCAGGTTTGTTTGTGTTTTGTTTTGTTTTGTTTGGGAGTCCTCCTTGAATCCATGGCTTGATGCTGCTTTTACTCTTTGAAGAAGGAGCCCTAAAAATACTATGTAATAAGGGCTAGACAATGATCTGCTCCTGGACTTTAGAGGTAGCTCAGATACGGATATCACAGGATTATAGGTCTCTGCTTCCACTCAGAGCATCACTCAGAGTAGGCAGGAGATGGCTGAGCCCAGGACTTGGATTAAATAATTTTGATTCCAAGTGGGTGCCAGAGGCTGGGAGAGACAAAGCCTTCTCTGGGAGATTTATGCGATGCTAACTTGTATGAAGCCCCCCCCCCCCATTCTTACAGCAATCTTTGATGAAGTGACAGTCCTTGCTTGTCCAAATGCTTTAATTAAGGGCAAAGGTAAATGAATACACCTTACTCAGGATGAACCAGGGACTATACCTCTTTTGGAAAGGAATGCCCAGGAAGAGAAGCTCATTGGCTTTATACATGTGACCTATCTAGATACCTCATTAGCATGGAGAATTCTAGGGTTTTATGCTACATAACTGATTGTTGTGGTACTCTTAGTGGGGTGTCATGGTTATGTATTCTAGAGCAGGTCATTTATCAGGGAGCTATCCCCACACCTACAATGCTAATTCTGAGGCTCACAAAGTTTCGGGGGTTCAGGCTCACTCATCCTTACAAGTCCTTTTATCTGGTGACATGGTTCATTGGCCCACATGAAAGTATTTTAGTCTAGTAAAAATAGTAGAAAAGTAGTTACCACATGTAGATCTCTAAAAGTGTGTGTGTGTGTGTGTGTGTGTGTGTGTGTGTGTGTGTGTGTGTGTGTGTTCATTTTTTTCTGGGCTTGCTGCAAGTCTGTACAGAGCAACAGCATTTTCTCCTGTTGTATACATTGCATTCTATCCCTAGTCAACTCTACTCATTTCACACTGTCATCTAATGCAGTAACTCTCTCATATAGGAAATACAAGAGAATTTTTGAGCTATTGCTACAGTTTAGATATAGTTAAAGTGTGATTCCAAACAGCCCTGTGCTAGAAATGGTCTCTATGTGGCAGCTTCAATGTGATAGAGCATTTAAAGGCATATTTAAGTAGAAAGTTGGTATAGTATTGGATTTTGCACACTTTACAGGAATTAATATATTTTTCTTAAAGGATGGTAAGCTCCCATAAGAAAGGTTTGTGGTAAAAGCAAAATCTAGCCCCTATATGTTCCTTCATGTTATTTTCCTTCTGCCCAGATATGACACATACACAGTATTTCACCAGAATACAACTCGAATTTCAAAATATTGAGTTCTTAAAAGAAACTTATTTTAAAAAAAAATAAAAAACTTATTTTTAAAAAAAAATAAAAAAACTTATTTTTTTATAATTTTTAAAAACTTATTTTTTATTTTATTTATTTATATTTCAAATGTTATCTTCCTTCTTTGTTTCAACTCCAAAACCTCCTATCTTAATTCCCTCCCACCCTGCTTCTATGTGGATATTCCCTTAGCCACTCACCCACTCTTGCCTCACTGCCCTAGCATGCCCCTACACTGGGCATCAAGCTTTACAGGACCAAGAACCTCCCCTCACAATGATTCCAGATAAGGCCATCCTCTGCTACGTATAAAGCTGGAGCCATGGGTCCCTCCATGTGTATTCTTTGGTTGGTGGTTTAATCTCTGAGAGCTCTGGGGAAGGGGGGCTGGTTGGTTGATATTATTGTTCTGCCTATGGGCTTGCAAACCCATTCAGTTCCTTCATTTCTTCCCCTAAACCCCCCAATGTGGTCACCATGCTCAGTCCAGTGGTTGACTGCAAGCATCTACATCTCTATCTGTAAGGCTTTGGCAAGGCCTCTCAGGAGACATCTGTCATATGTATCAGGCACCTGTCACCAAGCACTTCTTTGCATCAGCAATAATGACTGGGTTTGGTGGTTGCAAATGGGATGGATCTCCAGGTAGTACAGTCTCTGTATGGTTTTTCCTTCAGTCTTTGCTCTACTCTTTGTTGCTGTATTTTCTTTAGACAGGAGCAATTCTGGATTAAAATTTTGAGATGGGTGGGTGGCCCCATCCCTCAACCGGGGCCTGTAACTTACCTCTGGATATGGTCTATAAAGGTTCTCTCTCCCCTTTCTTGGGTATATCTCTCTCCCCTTTGTTGGGTAATGACATCCCCTTTGGGTTCTGGGAGACTCTTGCTTTACTGACATCTGGAACTTTCTGGTGGCTAACCCCAGTTCCCCATGCCACATTGCTGCACACCTCTGTTCAATTTCCTGATCATCTATACATCTCCCTGTCTCCCACACCAGATCCTTTCTCCCTTTTTTTCTCCCACTCCTCTCTTCCTCTCAAGTCCCTTTCACCCTATTTCTCCCATAATTATTTTGTTCCCCCTTCTAAGTAGGATTGAAGCATCCACACTTTGGTCTTCCTTATTCTTTAGCTAGTCTCTAAGTTTTATCATAGGTATCTGTACTGACTAGTATTATGTCAACTTGACACAGTTGGAGTTATCACAGAGAAAGGAGCTTCAGTTGAGGAAATGCCTCCATGAGATCCAACTGTAAGGCATTTTCTCAATTAGTGATCAAGGGGGAAAGGCCCCTTGTGGGTGGGACCATCTCTTGGCTGGTAGTCTTGGTTCTATAAGAGAGCAGGCTGAGCAAGCCAGGGGAAGCAAGCCAGTAAAGAACATCCCTCCATGGCCTCTGCATCAGCTCCTGCTTTCTGACCTGCTTGAGTTCCAGTCCTGACTTCCTTGGTGATGAACAGCAGTTTGGACATATAAGCTGAATAAACCCTTTCCTCCCCAACTTGCTTTTTGGTCATGATTTTTGTGCAGGAATAGAAACCCTGACTAAGACAAATTGGTACCAGCAGCGTGGGGTATTCCTGTGACAACCTGACCATGTTTTGGGGAGGACTGTGGAAAGACTTTGGAACTTTGGACTAGAAGATCCATTCGGTGTTAAGAGCTCTGTCAGATGTTGTGTAGGTAATGTTGTGAACAGTGCAGAAGATGCAGGCCTGGCTTGTGAAATTTCAGAGGGAAAATTAAAGACTTTTCAGGGCCATTGGTATTTTGGAGTTTGATTATTCTGTGGTTCTGGTTAGGTGGGGCTGAAGAATGAGCTGTGATTAACAAGATACCAGAATTACTAAAGCAAAACCTTTGCATTACTGGGACTATTGATGCCGGTTATCTAGAGCTAAGAAATTAACGGTTATTAAGAGACCAGCATCATTGAGGTGACATCTTCTGGGAAGTTTTCTGAGAGCACAGAGGATGTGCTCCAGAGGTAGCCAAGGTTGTACCTTATGCTGTGGCTGGACTTAAGAGTTACCCATGTGGTACTGGTTTTGAAGGCATGAAGGGGTCATGCAGAGCAGCTGAGGCTCAGCACTGTGAGAGGCCATTGAAGGCCATTGGTGACCATGCAGCCTCAGTTGCAATTGATGCCCCAGGACTGAATGGGTCATGCAAAGGAGTTGGCACCACAAGAGAGCCTATGAGAGGCTATTGTTGAAGCCAAGTTACATTGGAAGACAGCAGTGTTTGGAGATGCTAGTACCATGAGATGACTACCAAGAACAGCAGCAGTAGTGGAGTATAGGTGGCTGGAGCCTAGAAGACAATGTGTATGCTACAAAGGGCATGGCTCAAGAAAGTGACCCAAGCCCTCGGAGGAGCTCAGAAGATCGTGAGTTGGATCCCAGACATTGGATAGTTGGAGATTGATTTTGCTTTTGATTGTGACTAGGCCGTGATATTTTTCCCTCTTGAAGAAAGTTTTTTTAGTGAAGCCCACAATTAAGAGACTTTGAATTTTAAAGTACTTTGAATTTTAAAAGATACTGGATATTTTTAAAGGATTGAACTTTAATATGTAAAGACTGTGAGACTTTTAAAGTTGTTTAGATCTTGGGGATGAATAAGAAACTAAGGGTTGAGGCTAAGAAACTAAGGGTTGAGGCTTACTAGTGATGCATTTGTGTGTCAAGTTGACAAGGGGTCAATTGTACTGGCTAGGTTTGTGTGTCAACTTGACACCGCTGGAGTTATCACAGAGAAAGGAGCTTCATTTGGGGAAATGCCTCCAAAGACTTCCCACTGAGCCCCAGGTGGGTATTCCTCTGACCTACTCTAGGGGGGTTGGCAAAGGGGCAGCCATACCTGGGGAGTCCTAAAGCCACCAGGGTTATAAGAGGGAGGGATGAGGGAAGAGAGGTTCCCAACAGCTGCAAGAGTGAGAGCAGTGGATCTTGATGAGCAGAAACTCTCTATGGTTTTAGAGCTTTATTATAGAAATGCAGGGGGAAAGAGAAGAGAAAGACACACAGAGAGAGAGAGAGAGAGAGAGAGAGAGAGAGAGAGAGAGAGAGAGAGAGAGAGAGAGAAGAGGAGAAAGGAGAGGAGAAGACAAAAACAGAGGAGAGAGGAGAGAAGACAAAAAGAGATTAATGAGGGTAAGAGTGAGGTGTAAGAAGTAAAAGAGACAAGTAAGAGAGTGAGAAGTGAGAGAGTAAGGTGGGGCTGAACAGCCTTTTTTATGGTCTTTCCTGTTGCTAGGTAACTGGGGAGGAGTTTAGCCTGAAGGTCAGAAGCTTGGGCCATTGCCTATGTGACTTCTAGCCATGTTTCTCTAATTGCTAGTGCTTCAAATACAGCTTCAGCAAGAGCTCCCTTGCTGCTTTGATTCTTTACCAGCAACTCTCTTCACAATTCATTGTAGAAGAGGAAGGAAAGGTTTTCAAATATAGTATTAACACAGAATTGAACAGGATGCTTCTATACCAAACATGCTGCTCTAAATATATACCATGCAACAAATTATCACCCCAGACATAAAGGGCTGATTCATAGCAAGACTTGCTATTGCACAACTCCCCACATCTCTCTCTCTTATTCCTTATTTCCCTCTGTTTCATTTTGTTGCTTGATATTAACCAAGATCCAAATACTCAAAGGGCTGTTCTCTGTTGTTATGCCCCACTAATGTATTTTATATTTTGTTTGCTCTGGACAGTCTTTCAGGTTTCAGCCCCCTACCACTGGATGGAGATTGCTCATTTACCTAGCAGATTTTTGTTAATAGTGTCTGACTTGAATGTTTTACAGCTCTATTGTTAGAGAGGTATAAGGATTCCTCTGAGAAGTTGAAGTATATTTTCTTTTAATCCCACCCACGAATATTACAATATCAAATATTTTTCATTGAAAAGGACATGTCTGAGTGGCCCATATTTCCACACAGCTTTTCCGTCACTCTGTATAAACCATCTATAAATTAGGGATTTTCTTGCATCTTATATTATTGATGATTTTCTCTTTTGTCTTTTAAGTAAAGTTAAAATAAACTTTGGTGCTGGAATTTCCAGAAAAATTTAATGTTAATTATCAAGTTGAATTTTGTTATAGTCTTTTTAAGCTTCTAAGACAACAACAAAATGTATTTCCAAGTCACTTTACTTATTGTAAACTTTATTCCCAGTTCTTTATTACCAGTTTGTTGTTTTTGTTTTTCGGTTTTTTCTTACTCATAAGTTTAAGGCATGTTTTTCAGATTTTTTTTTTTGTTTGTTCGTTTGTTTGTTTTTGCCATGTCCTTCTTGGTCTCTCAATAGAAATGCTTTCCATTTCTCTCCTGTTCTGTTCCTCCTGGATGTCTCCTGTTCTCTTGTTTAGTCGTGTCTTTCAGTTTAAGCACATTTTAGATGTGCTTAGTTTTTATCTTCCAAAGACTTGAAGAAGCTCAGAGGTACTTTTCTTGCTGCCCTCACCAGGAGGCAATCGAGGTGGCACGAGATTTATTATCTAATACCTAAGCCATCTGAGGTCTAAGATTGTTCAGAAATTTCAGAGAAAGCTTTTTCTGACCTGTTTGTAAATGATCTTTCAGGAATATTTATGTCTTTCTGTTGGTGGACAACAATTGTTTTACCCGATCTTGGTAACCCTTGTCATCCCTGCTGGATATTGTGCCTTGTGATCTTCTGCCCAGAGAAGGAGGCTCTGCTCTACAGACTATGAAGTCCAACTGTGATTAGGAATTACAGCACTAGGTCCCTAAAGAATCATCCATGGAAGGGCTACCGTGCAGTATGCTTATTTGGGTTTTTCATACGTAAATTTTCAATTTATTTTTGTACCTGATTTTAAGATGCATGTAAATTTACTGATTAATGTACAAATATTATGTGCCTGTGACAAGTCAATACATGCCCCATTCCTGTGTTTCCCATGAAACAGTTCTTCTTCTGATTCAGTTTTAAAGGAAAAATATACCTGTAAAATAAATGGAAACAGAGACCCTTATCATGGGTATAAAGCTGGCTCTGAGTTCTACAGGAGAGAACATTCATTATTTGCCACAAAATAACATTATCATGATTTCCCAGTAATCCATAGAAAGAGCCCATAGAGGGTCTGGGTTCTGGCGCTCAGGTCAGTCTTCTGGTTATATGACAGTTTTGCAAATGCCTGTGACAGGAGAGTGATCTGTCCACGTATGGGAAGGAGTCTGGATACTTATATTACAAAGCACTTGGAGTGGTGGAAAGTGGCACATGGAAGAATGTACTTACCCAGAAGTAAGCTTGAAGCTGATCTTTTTTTCCTTTCCAGGAAACCTGGTATATGCTGAATAAGCCTTTAATTTGATCTTCTTTTAATGCACGCCTCAGCTGTTCCATAGAGAGGGAGCTGACAAGGGGGAAACCCCATCTTCAACCCCCCCAGCACTTGTCTCTAAAAGGTTCCTTTCTAGTAAATGGCAGTCTATTAAGGTTCTTCCAAGACTTAATCAAAGCACTGTACAGAAATATCTGCCACCATGTGAACAGCTCTCTCTTCTCTCTGGGAGAGCCTATATCTCTAATTTTATAGCTCTTCTGGTCCTGTTAAGCTCTTACTTGGCCCAGTGTGAGGCGTCTCACTCCCTGTGGTTCTCAGTGGCAACAGAAAGTTGAGAGGGAGGCTGTGTGGTCAGGCAGCAGGCACCTATGCCATAAAGATTGCATTACTCTCTTGTCTGTAAAAGAGAACTAAATCTAATTGACACATGCCGAAGTAAACAGGCAGTGACATATTTGTAGACAAATTGTCATACTGTAGATCATCCATAAAACAAATGGTTTTTGATTTGCACTTGTGGATTTGGGGAAAAGTCTGCCAGTACTAACAGCTGCTCCACTTTCAAAGGAAACAAGCAGTTAATGAAAAAAAAAAATTTAAAAATAATGTTCGACTGCTGCAGAAATTCCTTAGGGGAAATATTTAACACTGCTCAAAACTAAAAGAAAATACACTTGTTTCAACTCCTTTAGACATTTTTCAGTTTCCCTAGGGGAAGAGTTAGATCTGTAGCTGAGTTCTTGAAATCATGAGAAAGTATTGGAGTGTTGATATAATATTTTTTAAAGTAATTATGAAATAATATAGTAGTATTTCTAAATATTTTTCTTATGTTTCTTTTCTCGTTTCTCAAAATTTCATAGTGTTCCTAAAATAATACTGAGTTTTATATTTTATGTTTTCTTGATGTCAAGTATACTTTGTTGCATCTCTGCCTCTCTTTTGACTTCATACAGTCATGTGGAAATTACTATGGAAACATCTTGCAGCCCAGCAACATCCTCAATATCCAGTTTCCCAAACAGTGACTAGTTGTACTTCATGCAGAGGCTATGTCATCATTTATGTCCCTGTTCTTTCTTAAACCAACTTCAACTATGTGATCAGGCTACTGTAGCAAAGCACCATATGTGTGACAGCTAAAGTAACAGATTTCAATTGTTCACCATTCTAGGACTGGTGAATCTGAGATCACAGAGACTTTGTGGACAGGCAGTAGCGAGAAACCATTACCTGAACAGTGCTTAATTGATCTTTTCTGTACCCTTATACAAGGAGAGGGAGAATAGGACAGAAGAATAGGAAAAAAGGACAAACCAAGAAAGTCTAAGCTCCCATGTGTTTTTCTTGTCTGCCTAGAAAACTAATATTACTGTGGAGTGCCTCTACTTTCAAGGTAATATTTAAAGGTCAGTGTTTAAACTGGAGTGAATTGTATGCGAATTTCTGATCCATGACTATATTGACATAAACAATCATCTACTGTTCACCACTGCCTAACTCCAGATTTAATTCTTCAAATATGTTTCTCAAAGTTTCAAGGGAACTCTGATTGCCTTTATTGCATTTTCATATCCTATTGAGTAGCTACTATAAATAATTTATTTAAACTTACTTTAGATACTTGAATCAGAATTTAAGGGTAACTACAAACAGTAAGTAATTAGGCTAACCATTTAACATGACAAAAGAAAGCTCCTGACAACCCCAGTAACACTTCAGACCCTAGGGAAATGGTTCTCACACTTTGGGTCACAAACCCTTTATGGGTCAAATGACCCTTTCACAGGGGCCACCTAAGACCATCAGAAAACACAAATATTGATTTTGGGATTCATAACAGTAACAAAATTTAAGTTATAACGTAGAAACAAAACAAATTTTATGTTTAATTCTATTATTACTGTTACTGAAACATGAACCATATTAAAGTGTTGCAGCATTATAAAGGTTGAGAACGACTATCCTAGGTGTTCTTACCCATCTATCCTCATCCACTGCCCTACAGAATGCATTCCATCTCAGGAGCCACTCACCTCTTGCTCCTTATTGTAGTAAGTTTTAAGTGTATTGGATTTTGAATATTCATACATCAGATTAAACAAATGTGCAAATAAATATTTTTGTAACTTGCCTCACATCATGTAATAGTGCTTTTTAAAAGCCATTTTTCTGAATATCTTTAATCTCATTTCTCTAATGAAATTATGACTGAATACTTCAATTTATCTGTAATCACTGTTTTCTATATTTTATAATGCATAGTATCTGTTGTTTTGAATTATTTAAAACATTAAGATATTGAGGGTATATATTTCAGTCATAGTTTCTTCCTACAGCAAGGAACTATGTAGTATGTAAGGACATTTCAAATATTACTTTTCTTTCAAATTTTTTATTATCCTGAATATTTTATTCCATATATAGTAGTATCTAATGTTTCATTCTCCAGAATTAGGAACGGAATGCTTGTTGAAATATGTCAACACCAGAGAGGGCCCTGAACTATTTGGAAGTTCTCATTTTGGAGAGTGATTACATTATTTTTCTTAAAACCAAACCAAGTCTTGCAGGTATTTCTGTGTCTCCTCCTTACACTTCCAAAGCAGTGACACTTCTCATTCAAGTATCCTGGCTTTCCTTTACTATCACATAATCCTCCTCGAAAACTTATCCAAATAAAAGAGCTAGACATAAATTCCTTAGAGTTTAAGATCTACACAAGTATTTAAGGTCTGATACAAGTAACTGAGAACTGAGATTTTGTTATCCAATAGGAGTCAAAGAGGGTTTGAAATGCTAGAATTCTCTAAAATGTCAGGCTCTCAGATAAGGCAGGGTGATTAAATAAGTTATTGTACATATTTAAAACACTCTCATGTGTTACTCATTGTCATTTCCTGTGCAAACATACTACAGATGTGATATAAAAATTCTTAAGGGAAGTAGATGTTATTAAAACCTTGGCTCAGGTGGCAAAAAAGCTACTGTCCATTCTTACAAGCCAATATCTAAGGTAGGTGTTGTGGGCAAACAGATATAAAAAAGGCCAGGCACTTCACGATGTCATAAATTAGAATATGGCAGCGGATATTTTAAATTGTGAAGGAAATAAAGAGGGGGGAAGAAGAGAAGGCAAGCCACTAGAATAATGTGGGAGATAACTTGATAGAACAGTTATCTTCCAAGTTAACCCAGTTATGAGACATACCAAATTTCTTTGTTTACACAAAAGATGGTGTTTTGAATTACAAAAAATTAATATTTAATGTGTATTTAGGAAAAGAAAACCTATCTTACAATTGTATATTTTTCCACTTAAATTATATGCCTTTTATTTTATAATTTAGATAAAAACAAGGTTCCTGAAGATGAGAAATATGTGTAGTCAGATGATAATTTAAATTGGTAAAGAGTGCTGAAAATGTAAATAATTCATTTGGAGTAGTCAGATTTCATACCACTCACAATATCTACATGAGGTCAAGCCAACCCCAGGAGCCTTGCATTTTCTAGCTCATTATGACACAACTTAGAACCAACTTTCCCCTTTTGCCTGCTCTCTCAGTTAGAAGCTATCATGCAATAAAACAGTATTTCACATTTTGCTCTAATTATGGCCATCAGTATAAAGTTTTATCATATAAAATTATATGCAAGAGCCTCCCGAGTGTTTACGCCATGCCTGCTTGCCCACATCCTTGTCACAGGGCTCTCAAAGAGAGGACGGCATCTTAACAAAGGGGAGGAAGGATGACAGGGGGATGTAATCATTTAGGCTGTGTGTTATGGCCATGCAACTTCAAGCAGAGCAGAATAAGCAGGACATCACCTGCCCCTAGTTTCTCAAAGCAACACAGAGATCCATGGATCTAAAAGAGAAAAGTTCTCCATTCTCTAAGTTAGCACTAAGAGTACAGACCCAGTCTAATGGACAAAGGAAGGAAAATGTTAGGATTCTTTGAATCCTTTACACTTGTCTCAGACCTTATTTACTGATTTTTTTTATTCAACCAAGTGTAGGCTACAAACGAACATAACCATTTTCTTCCTCTGACTCAGTGAATAAATTGGGAAATGCAAATGGCCTGGTTTTATTATTTTCCAAAACTAAAACTTACCCAAAATATGTCATAATGCTTTTTGTTTTGCTATAGCTCTGTGTAGAGTCTAAAATCAAAGAAACATTGCATCATGTATATTTGGAGCCAGCCAGCTTTGGTTGAATCTATCTGTCAGTAGCAGAGCCTACCCCTCAGAATTCATAATAGACAATAAACTATTTACTGGTTGACATATGCATAATTGTCTTAAGATAACCAATAAAGCAGGATCAGTGTCTGAAAATAACATAAGGAAACAAATCTAAATATTTTTAATATACACTTCTGGTTCCCCTCGACACTCTCTCATTTGAGTACTATTTCTATTACTGTTCCATCATTTTAGTTAGAATAAACATTTGTGACAATAATAATCAGGAATGTTGGAATTTAAATTCTAAATGTGTTACCTTAACACATTCATAAGACACTTTTAATGGAAGTCACATAAATTCTCTAAACTAATTAATGTATACCAATTTTTGACATTCTCTGCTTCCTAACTCATTTCCTTGGTGTCTGGTTATTGCACTGAAATGTTGATGCTTCTCTGTGGCTCATCTCCAAAGGAATGATGAACTGAATTTGCCTTTTGCATTCTCATTTTTAAGGATTTATGGTAGGATGTAGTGGTGACACATGGTGACTTACACCAGTCTGGAGCACCAGCTGGTGGTTCTTGGTTGTTAAATAGTCATCCAGATTTTTCTTTTGTCATTTGGAGAAAAGATGGATTAATAATACATTTTAAATTAGAATTAAAAAATAATAATGCCCCTGACAATACATACTATGGAGTGAAATTAATCATCATGGAAAATGTCTCATCTTTTGTAAAGATTGGTTAAACTGATTAACAACCAAGAGCTAATTTTCTCACACTTTAAGCAGGTATACAACAATAATAACAACAACAACAAAAGAAATAGGAGAAGATACAAGGAGATGAGGTCACTAGAAAATGTTAGGAGCAACTTTGGGCCAACCATTGAACACTTGCACTTCAATTGTCCACTGTGGTATTTTTTGTACTGCTGCTGCATTATTAACTAAGAGCTTAGAGGTGCATGCTTTCAAAATTGAGTATCAGTTTTATTGTTATGTCAACAATTTCCTAAAGGTTAAATAGACTCAAATAATAGTACTACAATTGTTTCAATAAAACTTTGCATAGCCCTTTCAAAATTACTCATCCAGACTTACAATAACATTATCATTAATATTCTATTTTAGAAATAAATTATCCAAAGCATTAAAAACACATTTCAGTCACAATTACAAAGTTAATGAAAGTCAGAATCTGGACTAAAATTCAGTCTCATGAGACACACTTGCTCTGTAGACATCAGCCTCAAGGCAAAGGAATTAACAAAATCACTCACCATGATGACAACTGAACTTGATTCATTTTTTTTAATGGTTTAATTTTCTTTTGAATCCTGCGTGTATGTGTGCATGGGTACATTGGTCTATTCACCACTTTATAAGCTTTCTGAATAGCGGAGCACAGCGTTTGTGTGTAGATATAACTTTAAATGTATGGAAGTCTTTTTTACCCCATGTAAGTTAAATGAAAATAAAGAAATAATCTGCCATTGGGGTCTATGATTTAACAGGGTTTAAAGTAACAGAAATGAATTTTGTTCATTATACTGAGTCTCACCTCTAGTCAAAGAGCCACTGGTTACCAACAACACTCTTTCCACAATTGATCAGATAGCAAAATATTGTCTCAGAGTTTGGTCTTCTGGTTCCTGCTGTTTGCAACTGGATGAGAAGAATATTATGTCCAGCTAGTCAAAATCAAGCTTAACTCTAGCTTCCTTTACTGATGATATTTTACAACTACTCTGTGTAGCATCTTCAACAATATGACCTTATTCTTTAGCTCTGTTGTGAAACTAAACAGACTGAGAAGGGCACACATATTGAGCAGAAGGGTGAGGGACATGGAATTTAGACTCTCCTTGATAAATCCTTGTGAAGGTATTTCACTAGTCACCAGGGACTGAGGACTATCTTCATTTGTAAAAGCATCTTCCACCATGAAGTAAACCCATTCATTCCTTCTTTTGTATTTTTATTTGGATTTCAAGATAGAAGTTTTCCATATGGAAGAAGTATATGTTTCTAGTAGTATCTGTTACAATATGTCAAGAAAGGAATAAAGAAAAATTATGTATAGGCTTTGGATTTAGTATGATCAAAGTATGGCTTTATATTTTAAGAAAAGATGAAATTTATTCTCTTTCAAATAGATTGAGGTTACAATAAGTTATATGAGTTATTTTTTCAAATACCAAATTAAAATTATAAATATAATTAAAATCTATGTTTAACATTTTTTTCAACTTTATACTTAGTAGGTTTCAAATGAAAAAATTATTTTACTAGATCACTTAAAATTACATCTAATATTCTGATCATATCTGCCTCTCTCACAACATTTTCTAGATCTACTGTCCCTCTCCAACCAACCCAACATTTTGTTCCCTTTTTTTCTTTTAAACCCTTAATTTCAATTTGTGTACCCATATATTTATGAATGTGCAACCTTTCAAAGGAGCACGGATAACCACCCTTAAAAACACTGACCTCCCTCATTTCCAGGGGCTATCAAACTCAATCATTTCCTTAGCTGTGGTAGGACATTGAGCCCACTTCCTGTCTCCATGCTGAGATTTTTATGTGCTTGACCTAGTGCAGGATTTGTGTATGCTGACAGTACCCCTGTGACTTTATATATGGCACCATTCTCACTTGTCTGGAAAATAGTTTCCTTGTAGTTGTGTACTGCTTTTACTTTTTACTCACTTTTCACTCTCCTTTTCAAAACTATTGCTGAGATTTTGGAGCAGAGGATGTTTTATGTAGGGCTGAGTTCTCTGCAATCTCTTATTCTTCACAATGTTGATCATTTGTGGGTTTCTGTGTGAACTGTGATCTACTATGTAAAAAGATTTCTCTGATAAAATTGAAAGACGCATTAATATGTGCATGTAGTGTTAAATCCTAGAAGTCAATTTAATACTATGTCATTTCAATAGAATTATACTAATGTGTTTTCTTATAGGGCCTATAATCTTGGCCCCAATGAAGGTGTCAGGTATGGGCTTCATTTTGTAGAGTGGGACATAAATAAAAGAAGATAGTGTCTGCCTACTCCCATCATGTTGGTGACATTATAATGCCAGTGGATATGTCTTGCTAGGGTACTCAGTGTGTCACTAATATCTAGGGCTGTCACTAGGTAATACTCATGAATCTTTTTTTCCTCTATGTCATATTGGTGAATCCTTTTCTTCTTAGCAAGCTTCCATGTCAATATCAACCTTATTTCTCCATGTTCTGTGATTCTACTCAATGGCATCTTTTTTTTTAATATTTTTTATTACATATTTTCCTCAATTAAATTTCCAATGCTATCCCAAAAGTCCCCCATACCCTCCCCCCCACTTCCCTACCCACCCACTCCCCCTTTTTGGCCCTGGCGTTCCCCTGTACTGGGGCATATACAGTTTGCGTGTCCAATGGGCCTCTCTTTCCAGTGATGGCCGACTAGGCCATCTTTTGATACATATGCAGCTAGAGTCAAGAGCTCCAGGGTACTGGTTAGTTCATAATGTTGTTCCACCTATAGGGTTGCAGATCCCTTTAGCTCCTTGGGTACATTCTCTAGCTCCTCCATTGGGAGCCCTGTGATCTATCCAATAGCTGACTGTGAGCATCCACTTCTGTGTTTGCTAGGCCCCGGCATAGTCTCACAAGAGACAGCTACATCTGCTCCTTTCGATAAAATCTTGCTAGTGTATTTTAGGAATAAGATCTTACTGTTAATTCTGGTATTGACGGAGACACAAAAACAACAGCAAAAGACAATAATGTTTGGAAAAGGATCTTTGGGACTTCAAAGGTCAACAACTGTATAAAATCTAACCTGTTCCTGGCACTGGACATTTTGGTAGATTTTTGTGTCTAACAAGAACATTTTTGGCCTAATATAGATGCTTTCTTTCAAGTACTTTACAAATATATATGTGTATATTTCAGGAAGCTTCTACATTAGTAGTGATATTTCCTCATGACATTTATTGAATCACCTTTAGTGTTGGTTATCTTCTTTCACACTCTTCCCACCATCTTACCCTCTCAGTATAAGATAATAGCGTCTTTAAATTATCTATTGCATGACATATACAAACAGTAGAATGTTTTCCTCCAAACAAAATATGAATCTCATATTTTCTACAATGTAGAGGAACCTTGAAAATATTCTGCTGAGTGAAATATATGGACTAATATTCTCTTTGCTTTAATTTACACAAGGTATATAAATAATTAAATTAAAAATAAAAGGGAAAATGTATTTATGATGGGACTGTGCTTGGAATGAGAAGCTATTTTCATTAGTAGTAGATTATTTTTTGAGCTAATGAATCACTCTAGGGGAGCATATGGTGATGGTTGCATAGCAATAGTTAGTGACATTAAATTGCATATAAAATGAAGTATAAATTATTATCTTGTTGCCCATATTTTACTGAGTTTATAAATACATACGATAGGTCTGCATATAATGGTGGTATTTGTATTAAAATGTTATATGCCAATAATCTCAAGTTCATGGCATAACCTCGAGTTAGAAATATGGGTACAGCAGGGCAAATAGCTATACATAAGGCATTGAAATATGATTAGCTAAAAAAGACCTAGAAATACAACAGAAATACGTTCATTAAATAAAAATCCCTCCTCATGTGAAATTTATCTTTGTGCAGATTTCACCTAATGCACTTCCTACTGTGCACAGATGATAGCATTAATTCAAGCAGAAAATAGGCATGTTGGCCTTAAAGAAGATTGAATCCACACCTGTAGAACTGGTTTGAAAATCAGAGGTAAAATATAAGAAAGGAAGAATCCACTGAAGCTTAGATAGAAATTTTGCAATAAACTCCCCCAAAACATTTCAAAACTCCCAAGTCAGACATACACTAGGGAAAATTCTAAACCCACAGAGCAAAGTAAGAGCTGCAAAGCTGAGAACTGAACAGTCGTGACATGCTCCTCACAAAACAGGGAACTTGAATTTGTCCCTAAAAATAGCTTCCTCCAGGCATAAAAATCGACAATAGTCAAAGGAAGAAAACCACAACTAGAATTGTTTTAATATCTTTCTACAGCACTCAGAAGAGCATCAAACATAGCTATTCACAGTGTGAGAAATTGGTAATATATGTTAAGATTATTAGGATATACTGATATCCTAATAATTTGTGCCTATTGGCAAAGGCCTCTGATCCTAATTATTTTAGAGGCCAAAAGGGGAGGATCGCAAATTCAAGGCTTGCTGTGCTAAAGGAGAAGTTGGCCAACCTGGATTAGTTATCAAGATTCTGCCTCAAAGTGGAAAACAGAAGCAGGAATGTTTGCTATGGTTTAGTGGTTCGATGTTGTCGAACATGCAATCTTGAGTTCACTCCTAAATACTGAAAATAAACAAATACATCCACATTGAAGAAACTAAAAATCTAATAGAAATAATAAAAGTGTGATTATGTCTTTATATAATTAATAACTTGATTTTACCTTTAAAGAGAATATTCCAATGGGAAAGAATCATGATGTTTATTGTGATTATTCATCAGGGCAATAACTAATTAAAGCACTATATATTGTCAATATATGCTTAGTTCCTAAGAGTGAAACTATGTACTCCTGGGAGCTAATAAGAAATAGTATAAGCAGAATTTTTACATTGTGCTACTGAAAGTATAAGTAAGTGAAATTCTGTATTTATATAGGAATGTTCTTGATGCTTTCTAAGTTGACTATGTGCAATTCCTGTAAAGTTATAATTTTCTCCTATATACAAACAAAATAAATATAGCAAATATATTTCCACAACAGACAGGTTTAAGTAGATTCATTGCTACTTTAGTAAAGAGTGACAAAAATATGTAAACAATCATAAATAGCGAGAAATTAGTGAAATGTATAATTATACTATAATCAGCTCCCAAAATAAAGAAGCCCGAACGCTAATGCATAGTGATAAAAATACATAAATGTCTGCTTCTGAGAATTTCATAGAAAATTTGTGCAACAAAGAAGAGAAAGACAAAACAATAAATTTTATAGATGAGTTAAGGGACATGTGGGTATGTGATAATCAGGTGGGAGGGGAAATAGTGTACAGGGAGAGAATTTGGGCAAGGATAGCTGGAATTTCAGGTCATGTGAGGAATGAAATGGGAACCTGTTTCAGTGGCAACTTCCCACAAAAATGAAGGTGACCCTATTAAGGTCTTTTAATAAGAGGGATATGTAGTCTCAACTTGGCCATATCTTATCACCAAATAAGACTTTCAGTAAGGGTCTGGGTGGCACCCAATTGAGTTGCTGGCCTAGGATATTTCATGGAAATCCCCAAATAACCAAGGCTGTTCCGCAGATAACGTGCTTCTCTGAAAACTAATAGCAGGGCCCCATTTCCAAGGACAATACCCACATAGCTCATTGAATGAATGTCAGGCAATGGTGTCAAAGATTCAACCAATGTATGATTGACTTAAGAATCACTGCACATGACAAAGTTCATACCTAATACTGCTTGAGTAACCAAGAACCAGACACTAAATAACCCAGAGACAGGATAAAACAAAAGACTACTGGTCTAAAACAATTAAATTATCAATAAAATGTCTGCAATAGATATCTTGTAATAGTCATCGGTTACTTAAATCATTATCAGAGAAATTTTCTCATGTAGCAGATAGAAACAGGTACAGCCTGACTTTATATGGAAAGTCTAAATGGGATGTTCTCATCAAATGTGTTCCCTCATCTCTCAGAGAACTCCATGAAGGAGAAGGCAGAAGCAGAGTAACAGCTAGAGGGAATAGAGGATACCAGGAGAGTATGTCTTACATTTTATATTGACATGTTTGGTTACTATCTCTTAGAAACCGGTTCTTTTATAATAAGGGGCAAAAGGGAGTAGATAAATCCAGAGGGGAAGGGAGAAAGGGAGGAAATTTGAAGAATAGGGAGAAGGGAAACTCTAATTATAATATATCATGTAAGAAAGAAATTTATTTTCAATAAAAGGGGGAAAAGGAAAAACAAAGCTACAAAATTAATTAGTATGTTCTGGCATTCAACTGGCTAATAGAGATGATAGTGAGCCCAACTTGTAGAATATACATTAATTTAGTGCTAAATATTTTAATTTCAATAATATGATTTTTTTAGAAAAACAACCAAGGAAAACTCTTAGTTTAGTTTTTATTCCAGCAAAAGTGAACACTGCTGTAGAAAAAAATAAATTTTTTTCTAAAATAAACAAATGGCTTTTTCAAGAAAAATAGAGTGCAGAAAAAATTCAAGAATATATATTGTTTCAAATGAAATGATAGACCAATGAAACTTATCATAGAATAAATGAAGATATATTTCTAATGGTCAATTTGCAACACAAACCAAAGAAAAACTTAAACACATTTTTGACATTATTATCTAACCTTATAATTTTATCAAAAATATATTTAAACAAATAAATAAGAGATGTAAGCATTAAAATTTTAATGCTAAACCAAAATAATATTTATGGTTTTATCATACACTGTTTTCTTCATATGTTAAAATAATTCATTTCATGAAAAAAGAACAGTTTAATTGATGTAGTTTATCATAGAACTCTTTCTGGGAAAATATATAACTATATATAGCAATTGGAAAAATGACATAACAAAATGGTAAATAAATGTGAGTTATTGCCATAGTACATACTGTTTGGCAGCATGTTAAACAGAAAAAAAAAAGTGCACTTTAACTAAAATAAAACTTACTGCATACATGTGCAGAAGCACACAATGTCTTGAAGTCTTACTGCCCTGTGACTTTGTCTATGGGGATGTAACAGAGATGTACAGCAAAAAAAAAAAAAAAAAAAAAAAAAAAAAACAGTTTTATAATTCATTGTTTGCATTGGGTCTTCTAAGTACACAACTGGAAGCCTTGGTGTGAGATATCTGGGCTATGTCCTGTACTGTACTTGAAACACACACTGGGTGCTCTATTGGGCAAAATTACACCAGTTTTAAGTAACCTGGATCTTGACACGTGTTCATTGAGTTCCACTGCGTGGTTTCCTATTTCAATTTATATTTCTGAAAAGCTACCTATGTCACTGCTCTAGGACTGCTCTCAATCATAATTTATCACAACCTTGAGATGAATTCCAAATATAGACTAAACATTTTTCATTTCTCTATGAGTGATAACTTAAAATAAAACCTGAGACAATCCCAGGTACATTTCCTTAGCTAGTGACAGGTTCTTACTCTCAATCAGAGTAACATTCAAATTATGTAGGAAGCCAGCTCTGTTTTAATGAGTGACATTTATTGACCACTCTATTCTTTAAAGTCACGTGGATGACTGCACTGCCCACTCTGACTTCTAAACACACTCCATAAAACATTAAAAAGAAGAGGATGGAAATTAACATTCATTAATCACCAGACTTCTGTCAAGTATAATACTGGACATTTCTCATTACTTAAACTATCTTATCCTCAGGACAAGTCTTGGGAGATTATAAAGACCACATCTTAATGAAGACAGAAAACTGTAGTACAGGAAAGTTAGAGAACTAGAAACTATAAAGAAGTAGTAAATGATAGAATTGATGTTTAAATTTTAGTACTTGCCATCTGGGATCCTGGTCTTCCACAGAGATATGCTGAATTTGCATGTGTATGGAATTACCTTGCATTGGGAGATAATGGGAGTCAATATGGAATTAAGACATTTCACAGAGTCTCAGTCCTCTACAGAGAATTATAGGTATCTAAGGAATACTCAGAGAGGTAGAAAATAATCCTCCCAAGGGACGGTGCCCCTGACTTGTTATTCAATTGTCAGTTGTCAGTCTTGAAATCACCCTCAAATAAAACTAGATTGTGCAGTTATGGTTACTATATATATATATATATATAGTAACAAGTTTGAAGGAGAATAAAGCAAGTATGGTGGGAATTGGAAGTAGGAATGAAAATGGTTTAATTGCAGTTTTTAATTAAAAAATTAAAAGGTTGACTAAATTTATTTCTTAAACATATGTTTTCTTTTTCCTTTTACTTTAGTAGTTAGTTGCATTTTCCCCTTCCTTAAGCAATTTTCAAGACTATCATAGAAATTTTCAATTTGCATGGATTCACTTGAGTAGAAAATATTCATAGAAAGTTATATGCAAAAATCATTATAAAAGTTTAATGAGAAAAATTTATAAAAATTAATTCAAGGTTTGGTCTTTGAATATGCCTCAAGTACTTAGTAAGCATCAGAGTGTGTGTGTATATATATATATATATATATATATATATATATATATATATATAAAATACTCCTTGGATAGAAAAATATTTTTTGCAATTATGGATGTGAAGAATTTGAGTGAGGTTTATGCCATCATGCTTACTAAATAGTTTGCTATTTGGAAAGATATGAAGTTATTATGAGTAGTAAGAGTTTTATGTATATTATTTATTCAGAACTTTTGAAATAAGAAACCATGTTCCCTTCACTTACACACATATTGAGCGGGTTGGTGGTGGATCACTCCTTAAATCTCAGCACTTGGGAGGCAGAGGCAGGGAGATTTCTGAGTTCAAGACCAGCCTGGTCTACAGAGTGAGTTCCAGGACAGCCAGGGCTACAGAGAGAAACCCTGTCTCAGAAAAACAAAACAAAAACCAAACCAAACCAAACCAAACCAAACCAAACCAAACCAAAACAAAACAAAGCATACATATTGAAATTGAGTTATATTGAATGTATAACTGCCAAATCCTGCCATACAGAAGGGACAGCTTGACAAAGTTATTGCCTCGGGAGCAAAGCTAATAAGGCATGGGCCTCCAGGAGTGTGGATGGCTGCTAGGCATAAGGCTTGTTTGGATAAAAATGTGCATATTTTCACGTTCCTTTTGGGAGGAGGCTTTTCTGTTAAGGTTAATGATTCTATGATACTTAGAAACAGCCCATGTTTCTTAGTAAAATGGTAAGTGCTGTGATCTCTAGGGCAGACCTTAAGGCTGTGGGAAAAAACTCTGAAAACATGAATTTAAGAATGTATAATTTCTCAACTATGCAATATGAACTATAGGAGGGGCTTCATGGACCCAAAAGAACAAAGACAGCTGCACTAATTAGTCAGTTTCGCAGGAAGATAACATGACAGGCAGATTTCTAACTTCAAGGTCAGCCTGGGAGAAAGCAAGTTTAGGTCCATACATGCTGGGAATGGTAATTTCAGTACTGGATCCCACCCAGCTAAATTTATGATAACAAAGGCAGGGAGACCTTTGAATATACTTGCTGAATAAAAAAGAAAGAAAGAAAGAAAGAAAGAAAGAAAGAAAGAAAGAAAGAAAGAAAGAAAGAAAGAAAGAAAGAAAGAGAAAAAGAAAACAACCCCAAGTCCTTATTGTCTCTTTCTAAAAATCAAGAGGCTAAGTTCATAAAATGCTGATTTATGGAATAATTAAAAGGAAACCTGTAGTAAATGTTTGAATTTGTAGTAAAATACTGATTTGTAAGTTGTAAATAAAAAAACTGAACCTTGGTCCACAAGAGAGTTCTACCAAAATACAGTTGTTTGTAGAGTGAACACACCTCTTTTAGGATTTCTTTAGCAGGATATCTGACTTTGATCAGAAAACACAAAAGGTATCATGGAGAGCTGTTACAGCTCTAGAATTTTTTTCTAACAAGTTTTCTGACTTTGGTTAGAAAACCCAAGAACTATCTCAAGCAGAGAGAGCTATCTCAAGCAGAGAAAACTTTCTCAAGCAGAGAACTGTCTGTAACAGAAAGCTATCTTGCGCAGATGACAGAGCCAGGAGCTAACTACAAAGCTGTCTGGAGAGCTATCTTGAACAGACAAAGAGATGTCAGCTAGTACCAAAGATTGATTTCAAGTAGTTGTTTTTTTTTTTTTTTTTTTTTTTTGACACTCCCAAACACCTCTTCCTGAGGAATCCCCTCTCCAAGCCAAGGCTGGTCCTTGACAAGTGAGTAACACAAAAAATTTAAATCATATTTTATATAATTGTTATATTTGGGAAATAAAAGCATGAAAGGGAAATACTTGACTGAGTTCTGAACTATGAGAAAAGAGAAGGACCTGATGATTAATGATCAGGATAATACAACTAAGACAAAAGTAAGAGCCTCTGAAATGGAAGAAGACACAAACCTAAGTTGCAGAATGAAACTTAGTTGGAAAAGGGCAACACTTGGACCAATCCCTGACCATCAGCCTTTGCATAAACCTGGAGATTCTACCCTGTTGGAGTTGTGCATTGCTACTAATCTTTGCAATTGGAACAATATCATTTTGAATCCTATTTTGATAATCGATTGTTTTGGAATATGATTTTATTCTGCTCTCTAGGTGAGTCACAGAGAATGTCATGCAGACAAGGGCAATTAGAGGATTGTGAGACCTAGTCCCAGACTGGACTGTTAACATTGGAGGCATGGAACAGAATCCAGTCAGTACCTCTTCTTCCTTGTACACCAGTGGATGCCACCGCTGGCTGCTGAAGCAGGAGGACTTTTGGGGGAGTAGTATTTTCTCTGAATAAACAGTGTTTCCTTCTCTTTTGTTTTGGGTCTTTCTGTTTGTTAAATTCCTTTTTCTCCTTGACAGAGATTTCTACAGTCCAGGTTGGCTTGCAATTCCTTATGCAGCCCAGGTTGACTTTGTTCTCCTGATTCTCTTATCTCTACCTGATTGCTGCAATATCAACCAACCAGATACCCCAGAGCTTCCAGGGGCTAAACTACCGTCCAAAGACCACACATCAAGGGACCCATGGCTCTAGTGGAATGTGTAGCAGAGGAGGTCATTGTCTGGTATTAATAGGAAGAGAAGTCCTTGGTACTGGGAAGGCGTGATTCCCCACTGTAGGGGAATAGCAGGCAGTGACATGGGAGTGGGTAGGTGGGAGGGGGAGTATCCTCAAAGAAGCAGGGGGAGGGGGCATGGGAGAAGGGGCTTCTGGAGGGCAAACTGGGGATGGAGATAACATTTGAAATGTAAATACATAGAATTTCCAATAAAAATAGTTTTAACATATAAAAATGTCTATATCACTGTTCCTGAGTATCACAATTCTCTTCATTGACAATAATAGCCCACAGAGAACACTGTTTTCATGAAATTAACTTATGTACCTCAGTTGCAAACATCAAGAGTTATTTATTATTTACATAAAAAATACTTTAGATGGAATCATACCAATGCCAAAAAAATTTTGATTAAAAACCCTTCAAGTTTTCTTAACAAAGCTATCTCTAGGTATTCTCTTGAGAAAATTTCATGTTCTCAAAAGAATTTTACATTTTTATTATAATTTCAAAATCTCCTTATATCTGTAAACTTTAATAGGTGAAAAACACTTGCATCACTAACTGAGCTTGAAAGAAAATGGAAATAAAACCACTTTCACTTAAGTGATAGAAAAGAAGAACTTCTCTTTGCCTTTGCATGGTTAAATTTACATGGTGGCTTTTCTTCTGAATACCATTGCTACCTCCTTCAAATATAACAGTATAAGCGGATGGAACTGAGGAGCTTCACTCATGACACAAAAAGCAGCAGGTTCTGGCACAAATACCTGTTCTCCACCTGACGCTAAAGAGATGGATAAGCGGCATGAACTGTAGGGCTTTGCCAAGATGCTTCACAACTATGGTGGAGGTTGGTGTTTGTCAGTCAAATCTTGGAGTCATGGAGAAACTGAGCCAAAGCAACTGGAGCTCCCTGTACCAACATTTGATGACAATGAGCAAATGTTCCAAAAGGCCTGAATGAAATCATGCATTCATTCATCCATTCATTCAACATGCACATAATATTCAATTCACTAGACAACTCACTGAATCCAGCCTGATTCAGCAGACAAAGGAATTAAAGTCTGACACTTTGTAGAAGGGGCAAATATTCTTTGTTAACCTTTAGTCTGTGGCAGCCAGTCAAAATATGTCAAGTATGTTTAATAAATACACACACACACATACATACATACATACATACATACATAGACACATCCTAATGTCTTCTGTTCGGCATTTCCTCTCTTCTTTTTATTAAATACCTCTAATAAAAAATCCCCAGTGAGATTTGCATGACTCCTAATGAGTATGGCTATCATTCAATTAGAGTTTAAATGGGAATCCATACATGGTGATAAACCATAAGTCAAATTGCCGGTGATTATGACAAACTAAAACTTTAAGTCAAATGTTCATTGCAGCAATCCAGGGCTGAACAGAGAATTAAATGCCAAATGATGTTCAGCTGAGCTGTGTCCTCAGATAACATTTTTCTAACTGTAATTCTTGCTTTAGAGAACAGCAATTAGAAAATTACATATGCCATGAAAGAAGCTGGAAGAGACTGGAGATTCTAGTTCACCATTGTTACTGAATTCATACACTCTGTCTTTACTGATTACCATTTTTAAGCTGAGGACAGCTGAAAAGTTTGGCCCATTCATATGAAATTACAAAAAGGCAAAAGAATTTTTGATACATGCATTTGATAAAGTAGTATTTTTTCACCTGTTCATGTGGTGAACATCTGTGGCTTTTTGGCAATTCATATTTCCACTCTAAAGGATCTCCTAGTTCAAAGACCCTTCCTCCTTCTATCTGTTTCTTTGAAGTGTTCCCTAGGATCTCTTCAAGTATGGGTAGCCAAATGATTTTGGCATATGGGGTATAGACTCATTACAAATTGAGTCTCTGTATTCAATATTTTATTTCCTGGTCTTTTACTCTCTGCTCATACTTGTTACCACATTGATTGTGAAGCCTGGCAGTTCAGCAGAAATGCCAACATCACAGAAAAATACAATTGTTAGTGTAACATGTGCATCTCTGTGCACAAATATTTCCATGAAAATAAATAAAGATGATGATTAACTGAGGGTAATTACACAATAGAAAATAGGAGAGGCATTCATGTTGAGGGAGAGGGGATTTTAGATATGCTTAATGAAAGCAATTATAACACCTCATTATGGAGAATGTCAGCAGTGAAATATCACTTGATCTTTAAAATCTGTTCATGAAAATGTGCTTAACATCCCTTAGATCAATTTACAACATAAAAACATTATAATGATCAATATCTACACACACAAGATGTATCATCTCTAAGGATTAGATGGGCAGAATCATTGTAAGAGCTTCACTCTTAACATGTGTTCAATGAAGCCAGCCATCACTGCTGACAGAAGCACTTAACATCTACTGCTACTAACTTTCACAGACCCTTATGATTATCACAATTCTCAAGACATTTGCTAATGATCATTTAGGAACAAGCATACATTTCCTATATCTCATATTAAATAAATATTAGCTCATGATGCAAATACTGATTTCATCCTGATTTTTTTTTATTGTATTGGGAGAGATTACATGGGGTTATAGTATGGTAATATGCATTTATTGAGTTCTTTGTTCCCACAAATTATTCCACAAAGAATCCTTTAAATTATTATTCATAATTTTTAGGATTAAAAGAAAAACCAGGAAGCATTGAGCCAAGTGGAGATTTAAAAAGACAAGGGTTTTTTAAACCCAAGAAACAGGGTGTCTTAGTCAGGGTTTCTATTCCTGCACAAACATCATGACCAAGAAGCAAGTTGGGGAGGAAAGGGTTTATTCGGCTTACACTTCCATGCTGCTGTTCATCACCAAATGAAGTCAGGACTGGAACTCAAGCAGGTCAGGGAGCAGGAGCTGATGCAGAGACCATGGAGGGATGTTCTTTACTGGCTTGCCTCACCTGGCTTGCTCAGCCTGCTTTCTTATAGAACCCAAACTACCAGCCCTGAGATGATCCCACCCACAAGGGGCCTTTCCCCCTTGATCACTAATTGAGAAAATGCCTTACAATTGCATCTCATGGAGGCATTTCCTCAACTGAAGCTCCTTTCTCTGTGATAACTCCAGCTGTGTCAAGTTGACACAACACTAGCCAGTACAATTGACCCCTTGTCAACTTGACACACAAAAACATCACTAGTAAGCCTCAACCCTTACAATCTTATTCATCCCCATTCTAAATAACTTTAAAAGTCCCACAGTCTTTACATATTCTTAAAATTTCAATCTCTTTAAAATATCCATTTCTTTTAAAATCCAAAGTCTTTTTACAATTAAAAGTCTCTCAACTGTGGGCTCCACTAAAACAGTTTCTTCCTTCAAGAGGGAAAATATCAGGGCACAGTCACAATCAAAAGCAAAAGTCAATCTCCAACTGTCCAATGTCTGGGATCCAACTCACGATCTTCTGGGCTCCTCCAAGGGCTTGGGTCACTTCTCCAGCCAGGCCCTTTGTAGCACACGCATCATCCTCTAGGTTCCAGATGCCTGTACTCCACTGCTGCTGCTGCTCTTGGTGGTCATCTCATGGTACTGGCATCTCCAAAACACTGCATGACCCCTTCAATCCTGGGCCATCAATTGCAACTGAGGCTGCACTTTCACCAATGGCCTTCCATGGCCTCTCACAGTGCCAAGCCTCAGCTTCTCTGCTCAACTCCTTCATGCCTTCAAAACCAGTACCACCTGGGTGACCCTTACACATTACCAAGTCCAGCCACAGCACAATGTACAACTTTGGCTATATCTGGAACACAGCCACTGTGCTCTCAGAAAACACTTCCCAGAAGATGTCACCTCAATGATGCTGGTCTCTTCTTAATCACCGCTAATTTCTTAGCTCCAGCTAACCAGCATCAATAGTCCCAGTAATGCAAAGTTTTTGCTTTAGTAGTTCTGGTATCTTGTTAATCACAGCTGATTCTTCAGCCCCAGCTAACCAGAACTACAGAATCTTCACAATCAAAACAGCAATGGCCCTGAAAAGAGTCTTTAATTTTCCCTCTGAAATTTCACAAACCAGACCTCCATCTTCTGCAGTGTTCTCAACGTTGTCTTCCAAGCTCCTACACAACATCCGACAGAGCTCTTAACAACGGATGGATCTTCAAGCCCAAAGTTCCAAAGTCCTTCCACAGTCCTCCCCAAAACATGGTCAGGTTGTCACAGGAATACCCCACTCTGCTGGTACCAATTTGTCTTAGTCAGGGTTTCTATTCCTGCACAAACATCATGACCAAGAAGCAAGTTGGGGAGGAAAGGGTTTATTCGGCTTACACTTCCATGCTGCTGTTCATCACCAAATGAAGTCAGGACTGGAACTCAAGCAGGTCAGGGAGCAGGAGCTGATGCAGAGACCATGGAGGGATGTTCTTTACTGGCTTGCCTCACCTGGCTTGCTCAGCCTGCTTTCTTATAGAACCCAAACTACCAGCCCTGAGATGATCCCACCCACAAGGGGCCTTTCCCCCTTGATCACTAATTGAGAAAATGCCTTACAATTGCATCTCATGGAGGCATTTCCTCAACTGAAGCTCCTTTCTCTGTGATAACTCCAGCTGTGTCAAGTTGACACAACACTAGCCAGTACACAGGGCAATTCTTGCTGAGGTACTGACAATGATTGAACTAATCTCTCCATTATGAATAAGTGATCTTAGTCATATCACTTCTTCTTTTAAGTTCAGGACATTTTAGCAAAGTTTGTGTGTTCAGGAAAGTTCATGAATGATTCTGGTATTAGTTTGTAGTTCAGAATTTATAATCTTATCCTATTTTTAAATGTTTGGTTGGGTTAAATATATTCACCATAGAAAAAATAATGTATACTGTCTTATAACCAAATTTCTATTCTCATTTTTTCTAATTTGCCTTCAAATCATACCTTTTATTCCAAGTTGAAACTATTAGATGATCGAAGAGATTTTACTATATTCTTGTTATAGGACACTTGTAATATCATAAAATTTATTATGAGCATAATAATGATTTGTAACAAATATCAGTGAATTAATATGTTCCAAAATTTTATTTGCATTACTTGTTTTTAAATGAATTAAGTAATTAGGTCTCACCACAAAACATTTGAAATTCACATCATTGTTTTAGATGGAGTATAAATATCCCACAGTGGACTTTACACAAAATCCTACTACTTTGTAAGTTCTAAAGCTTCAAGTGTGCACCACTACTTCTATACTTCCACTTCACTCATGAGAGGGAACATAGGCAGTGCCTGTCAGTAGCTAAAAGTCAGAACATCAAAATCCCCTGCCTCTTAAGTACATTTTTAACCAAGTTAATATCATAAATACAAAGTCTATATCTGATACCATGGATGCAGATATTTTTTTTCAGAACTCAGGGTAGAAAGACAGGTGTTAGAGACAACCTAGAAGATGATTTCCTCACCATAACCCCACACAGTACCTTTCTATTGATTCAGTCTTCCATCAATTCTTCTAATGGTTTCTACTCATAAGGTCTCCGAGTATATAAAACTGATCCAGCATTTAGCTAGGGTTCCACCAACAGTACAGTATCTCAACGCCTATGGCTATACTACAGCATAAAATGTTGGTATTTTCTGCAGCTTCAATCTAAGTTTATACCTTAGTGATATATGATTAAAATTCCTCATTTTCACTTTTGGATTGGCTCATGAGCTTCTCTGACATCTGACAACTCATGATTTCAACATGGCTCAGATATGTCCTGAGGCAAATTTTTCCACTTGAATTCTTGAACTAGAAAGAGAACCATGAAAAGGACTCACTGTAATAGCATGAGAGTAGTAGTCATCACCACAAATATCCACATGAAATTTATCATAGATTAGAATACTAGAGACTCATTTAATAGGTAATTTCATTTGTGTCTAGAGAAAGAAGGCAGAGAGGATAAGAAATAGACTTAAATACGTTATAGGATGAATTGTATTTCTCTACTGTCCATGTTTGTGGTTTCACTAGTATTGAAGAATATGATTATATTGCATATCATGAGTAAATTTCTAATTTGATATGACTGACACCCTTAAAAGAAAACAAACTTTTGACAAAGCAAGTTGCAGAGAGAAAACAAAGTGAAGAAAAGATGAGGGGAAAGAAAGATGCATAAAATAATGCTAATCTTACATCTTGATGTTGGATTTCTAGACTCTGGAACTGTAAGAAAACAAATTGTTGGTTAAACAACACAGTCCTTACTATGCCAATTATAACAGAGTAAAATCAGATAATTTCTCTCTTCCCTTCTCCATATTTTAAATTAAGAAATTTAAATTTACTCCTTTGATATGATGAAGATGAATGTTGGGAGTAAACGTGATATAAAGAACAGAAAACAAATGTTATGTTTGACTGATTATGAGATGTCTTTGTGCATTCAAATTGGAAAGTCATGCAGACAACCCAGCCCATTGACTTGATACTCAGAGAAGTCTATATCATGGACAGAAATCTAGTAGTTGTGAAGTAACCTGTAAATATCAAAATCTTCTTCAAGAATTGAAACCATTCACAACTGTCTAGTGAGCGTAAATGGCTAGACATGTCTTCCTGTCAAGTAGTAAATCTTCAAAAGCCATGTCATGAATGTATAAAACAGAGAAAGGGGAAACTGCTTAGTACAGAAGGAACGATTACAGGTAGGAGACAAGGGTTGTGGTGAATGAATAGTTATTTAACTAACGGCCTTCCTCCTGCCTCAGCCTATAGCATGTAGGGCAGATAAATGCCATTATACCCCGTTTATAGTTTCCTTTTATATGAAACGTCTATGATATCCACTGAAGGAGAACAGAAGATATTTAGATATATCATCTCAGTGGCAGCCTCAGGCACTGACAGACATTAGGCTGGATAGCATTTGCCATTATAGTTTATAGCCTGGGCAAAAAATTCTAAAGCTAGACAAAAGCATTCATTTGGGTATCAGAATATGTTTATTCAAGAGCACTTTGCCTCAGACTTCAAACTTCAACTTCAACTATTAAAACCAGGGGTGAGGAGCTTTGGAAATTACCTAGTAGACCACAGTATGGGGGGCTGGTGCAGATGTAGATTCTCAGGCCTCTCCTAAATATTCATGATTAGTTCCACCAAACCTTTGACAAAAAGGGAGGCTGGGATTAGAGGCCATTGGGAGTTTGCATGCTAGCTAGTCTGGGTTCTAACAAAAGACCTGTCCCAAACAAAGGCAGAAGATAAGTGCTGAGTCCAGAGGTTTCCTCTGACCTCCACACACTGACACTCACATAAAAATTCTACATCTACACAAATGTGTGTGTGTGCTCACCTGTGCTCACACACATGCACACGCACACACACACAGGCACACACACGCACACACACACACACACACTCACAAACACACAGACTCTTCATCATATACACATCTCATACACACATAAAAATAATTACAAAATAAAACTCATCAGCATTTTTCTAAACTTTCCCCTGAAGTCCCTGGAAGCCCTCATGTATTTCCACTTACTTTTTGTACATATAAAATAAGAGTATTATAGGCAGTGATGTGAAAAAACATGTTCAGCAATGGGAAGTCTTTTTAGAATTAGCCTTTCTACAAGTCGACAACTTCTCAAGTTTTTTGAGTGCTGCTTAAAAATATCAAACTGCAAAGATGCACTTCTAGAAATTATAAGTAATTTGTGCATCAAACAATATGTACAATAGTACTATACAGTAAATTAGACCAGCTGCCTATGCCTACCATTACAGCTGGTTGCAAAGTATATAATTTATATTTCCTGTAGTACAAAGTAAGTAGGATTTTTAAAACTATGTGCGTGCTTTTATAAAGTGCATTTTCCTGTTTTATTTTAATCACTGCAGCTCAAAAGAGAAGATATTTATCACCGGTTTTAATCTTAATCCATTCTTATTATAGTTGAAGGGTCTATGGCTATCATTTGAAGTGGACTAGATATTTGTGGTTGCTGGTGTACTTTTCTTAAAATATGAATTTATTTTTTATTATAAAAGGCACTGACAAGGAGTAATAAAAAGATATTAAGTAATAAAGAATTGGACTCTAAAATTCTGAAAATTATGTAAATTGCTCTATAAAACAATAGAAAATATTTTGCATTAATGGACCCTAAACAAGTATTAGCATGCTGCTGCTGTATTTTTCTTGCCATTTCCTAGAATGATGTGGGTTTAGTTGTACCAACCAATAAGAAGTATATTTGTATATTAGTTATTATTACTCAGTTTTGTATAACAAACTTGCTCAAAATCTAGGGCAAAACTCAATATAGAATAACTGTTTAGAAAAAAAAATCAAAGAAACCTGCTTTGTGATAAAAGATATTTGTGAATACATTCATGAGTTGAACATTGGACAGAGACACCAATGAGCCATGTCTTGCCTTAAATGACTATGCTCTCCTATATTTGCATACTGAAGTCTGATATTATTTGGCAGTACCTCTTCCTCATTTCATTTGTTGAAAATTAATGGCCCATGTGAAACTACTGATAGTACTATACTGTAGTATTATATATATTGTTTGATACACACATTACTCATTGGGTCATGTGGTCTGCAACCTCAAAAGCAAGTTAAAGGGCAACTGTCAGGGTTCTATTTTATTGCACTTTTAACATTAACCTTGTAAAGTCAGTGTTCCTCCCCTATCCATAATTTTTACCTTCGAAGCAGCCCCAGAAACAACTCTTAGTACCTTGGTTTTAGGTTTTCTGACTTCCTGAAAAGCGACAAAATACATTTCTGATCCTTAAGGGTCACTGAGTTCATAACCTGGTGTTACAACTCTGCACACAAGAACCAAGTGTGATCTTCAGTGTGAAAATGTTTAGGAAGTAGGAATGTTTGGGAGCCATGAAGGTAGATTTCTCAAATAGATGGACTCTCATTTATGTGGTCCATGAATGCTGATCTAGTTCTTCAATCTAGATCCTTTTTGGGAGAGAACACCACGTGTGAGATAGAAAAACTCTCATCAGACATATAACTTTTTTATCCTGGACAACTCAGACTGTAAAATGATGGAAAATACATTTCTAGTGTTTATACATTACTAAATAGAAGACATTTAAAAAATAGAATACCAAAGAACTAGGGTCAACATTCAAACCTCTATCAGAATGGTGACCTAAATCTGGAAACTGGATCATAGCACATTGCAAATCAACAAAAACACAATTTGAAGATAGAAAACAGAGAGAACCATACTGACATGAGAAGGCAGTTTTATATCTACATAAAAAACTAAACACACTCATCATAAATAGCATATATCATTAATATTTACCATATTTACTTGAATACCCTAAAACCTTTTAAACTAATGAAAACATGGACTTGGATGTTTATGCTAGTTTTATTTCCCAATTTTGAAGTACTGGAAATGCTCTTTGTTAAGTGCATTGATAGACAATAGCATATTAAGACAATGGAATATTATTCAGTATTAAAATTGAAAGCAGGAAGCATGACTGCTCATCAAGAAATAAAAGAAGATAGTCTGAAAATGTTATACATGGTATAATTCTAAAATATTATATTTTGAAGGGGTACAATTATGAAATAATTTTAAAAATCAGTGTTTGCTGAAGGGTCTGGAGTTAGGGTTACAGAGGCATAACATACCAGTTTTCAATAAATAAACGATATTATTATATTACAAAGATGGTATCACATCATCATAAATTTGCTCAAACCAATGATTATAAAATTCTACTGAAAATTTTAGCTTATGAATGGCAAATCAACATAATGAAGTTTTATTAAATTTTAAGTTTTGAAGTGTTATTATCCAACTGCATTCAAATAATTGTCATGCATTTGAAACATAGACAGATTAGTCTTCAATAAATTATATCACACAATTAATGAGTATGGAAATGATATGACATGATTTATTGTTTGATTTATGTAACAAAAATGATTAATTTTTGGGCTCTATCTGAATTTTCTATAATATTTTACTGTTAATACTAAACTGTTGAAATTAAGACACAAGTATGTTCAGTCATATACCTATATATGTAAATTTCACCTGTAAATGTAATGTAAAGTTCAGCAAATTACACACTAAATGTACCATTATACTCCCATAATATTATAATGAGCTAGAATATTTTACCTCCTACTGATCTCTTAGAGGTAATATACTTTGGCCATCAAATCATTGCAGCATCAGTACTAGTGATCTGCCAGTTATGTAAACCTATAGCATTGTACAAAATATGTAATACTTAATAATTATCTTTTATTTCTCTGGCTTTTCCATTTCTATTGTTATCTTATTAAATATTGTTACTACTTATAAAGAATATCTTTACCCCCTCCCAAATAATATTTTGTGTTCCACTATCAGAAACCTCATACTTTTAGCTAAATGGCAGGATGCTATGATTCATATTGTTAGGAATAATGATATGCTATATTATAGTGTTTTATTCCTATAGTATAATGTACTATACACTATACTATACAATATCATTTTTATTGTCAATTTAATTTATCCTTTCTTTGCTCATCTTGGTACCTAAACACATAGCTTTCAAAGGTTGTAGGTAAGAAACCACATTGCATAACTTATTTAAAATGAAAATTAAACAAAAAACAATTACTATAAAATAAATGGAAAATCACAATTACTATAAAGTAAATGGTGATCTTTCTTCACAACTGAAAAACAATAACAAAATTATGAAAACTGGTAAAATATTTACTTCATTGTAAGCTGGAAAGAACTCAGATATCCCTCAACAGAGGAATGGATGCAGAAAATGTGGTATATTTACAAAATGGAGTACAACACAGCTATTAAAAACAATAAATTTTTGAAATCCTTAGACAAATGGGTGGATCTGGAGGATATCATACTGAGTGATATAACCCAATCACAAAAGAACACACATGATATGCACTCATTGATAAGTGGATATTAGTCCAGAAGCTTGGAATATCAAAGTTACAATTCCCAAAACACATGAACCTCAAGAAGGAAGATCAAAGTGTAGATACTTCGATCCTTCTTAGAAGGGGGAACAAATTACCCATGGAAAGAGTTACAGCGACAAAGTATCTGTATTGTATATCCATCCCATATACAATCACCAAACCTAGACATGTTTGTAGACTCCAACAAGTGCTTACTGACAGAAGCCTATTATAACTGTCTCCAGAGAGGCTCCACCAGTGTCTGACAAATACAGAATTGGCTCTTTCCAGCCTACCACTCGACTAAGCACAGGGTCCCTAATGAAGGAGCTAGAGAAAGGACCCAAGGAGCTGAAGGGGTTTGTAGCCCCACAGGAGAAACAATAATATGAACTAACCAGTATCCCCAGAACTCCCAGGGATTACATCACCAACCAAAGAGTACACATGGTGGGACGCATGTCTCCAGCTGCCATAGGTAGCAGAGGATGGCCTAATTGATCATCAATAGGAGGAGAGGCCCTTGGTGCTGTGAAGGTTCTATGCCCCAGTATAGGGGAATACCAGGGCCAGGAAGCAGGTGTGTGTGTGTTGTTGAGCAGAGGGAGGCAGGAGGGAATAGGGGCTTTTCAGTGAGGAAACCAGGAAAGGGGATAACATTTGAAATGCAAATAAGGAAAATATCCAATTAAAAAAAAAACAAAACAATGAAAACTGAAAGCAACAAAAATGCCATTGCAACATGGGGAAGAAGGTAGGGTAAATGTTGACTGTTGCCTCTCCTTTTGTTCCTCCAAAATCCAATGCAGTCAGTTCTCAGCTGTGCAACAAAACACCTGCTGCAGCTTCTTTCCCTCTCTTTCCCCATCTCCAGTGGACCCCAGATTCTTCCCCTTCCTCTTTCTCCAACTGTCGCTCATTCCTCCCTGTACCTCCACCAGGGACTCCCTGGGAACCCACAAGTACTCCAGCCAGGGAAAGAGTTGTATAATTGGACATCTTCACCTCTCTTTCTGCTTCTCCAAGTCGAATCCCCTAGTTTAATTCTAGGCTTTGCAGCAGAACACCTGCATCTTATCTTCTCAGCCTGAACTCACCTCCTGAGGATCACACAGATCTTCCCTTAAAGATGTTCTTTTCCTCAACTCATTATTTTGTCCCAACCTCCAACCCCAGCATGCTGGTTGGAAGTTCACAAGCCCCTTTGCCCAGAGAAGCAAGGACAGCATCTACAAACCTCCAATTCTCCCTTCAGTCCTCCAAGGCCAGTACTCAGTCTCATCCTCAGGCCTGCAGTAAATGTTTTGCTCTGAATGGACTTACTCTTCATCTCCATTCCTAGGGGACTAAGCAAATCCTGATGTAACATTCTGGTTTCCTCCCTCTTGTGAAGCAACTCCATCATCAACATTTCATTGCCATGCTTAAGCTTCAAGTCTCACAGATGATGCATTCTCACAGATAGTATCTAGCTTGTAGAAGAAGCAGTTCAGGTTTGTGGACCTCGGAGAAATGATAGTCTCTCTTTAGACAATTCTACCTTCATAACCGAATCACTTTCCAACATTTCTACTTCCTAAATATTTACTAAGGATCACACTTGGTTCTTGTGTGCCTAGTTGTAACACCAGATTATAGATTCCTGAACTGATTCCCATTCACACCCAGCCATCTCCTGCCCCACTACCAAAACCTGATAAATCATAAAAGATGAAGGAAATAAGATTTTGAATGACAACCCCAAACTACCCAATATTTGTCTACAAATTTAACCCAATGGAAGACACTAAAAGGAACACTCAAAATGGAAGTTGTTAACTACACCCAAGAAAATATAAAGAATAATAACAGTCTAACATTCTAAAGTGGGAAATGCATGCTCTGTCTGTCCCTGTCTCTGTAACTGTTTCTCTTTCTCTGACTCTCTTTGTCTCTTTATCTGTCTCTGTCTATATCTTTTTTCTATCACACACAGACACACAAACACACAATACAAATACACTAACACAACAAAATAACAGTAATCAAAAAATACATCTCATTGATATAAAAGTGACAAATGTGAAAAAAGGTTTTGAGAAACAAAACCTTTCACAATAGTCTCAGATAATATAAAATATCTTGGAATACCTCTCGCCGATTAATAGAAAACCTTGCATGAGAAAGACCTCAAATCACTGAAGAAATAAATTGAAGAAGATATCAGAAAATCAAAGGACTGTGCTTGATTATGAATTTCTAGAATTAATATTGTAAAAATTGCCATTCTACCAAAACCAATCTACAGATTCCATACATTTCCCCTCAAAATTCCAACACATTTCTTCACAGATCTTAAAATGAGTTTTTACCTTCCTTTGAAAACACAGCCCCAATGGAGGAGCTAGAGAAATTACCCAAGGAGCTAAAGAGGTCTGCAACCCTTAGGTGGAACAACAATATGAACTAACCAGTACCCCGGAGCTCTTGACTCTAGCTGCATATGTATCAAAAGATGGCCTAGTCGGCCATCACTGCAAAGAGAGGCCCATTGGACTTGCAAACTTTATATGCCCCAGTACAGAGGAACACCAGGGCCAAAAAGGGGGAGTGGGTGGGTATGGGGGAACTTTGGGATAGCATTAAAAATGTAAACGAGGAAAATACCTAATTAAAAAAAATTAAAAAAAAAAAAGAAAACACAGGAAAGAAAGAAAGAAAGAGAGAGAGAGAGAGAGAGAGAGAGAGAGAGAGAGAGAGAGAGAAAGAAAAGAAAAACTAGAGGTTTGATCACTCCCATTTCTAGTTGTGCTATAAAATATAGAAATAAAATATATAATTTTCATAAACACAGACATGCTGATCAATGGACTTGAATGGAAGATGCAATCATAAGTCCACACACTTTTTTAAATAAAGAGTCAAGAAACAGACACTAAAAAAGGCAAATCTTTTCCTCCTCCCCTTCTTCCTCCTCCTCCTTTCATTAATTTAATCATTTTTACACTCTAGTCTTTATCCCCCTCCCGGTCCACCATGCAACAGTTTCTTATCCAATTCCTCCTCCCCATCTCCAAGAAGATGTTCCTGGTCCCCCACCCCCAGCCCTCCAGGACTTCCCACTCCTGGGGCCTCAAGTCTCTTGCATCTTCTTTAACTGAGGTCAAACCAGGCAGTCCTATACTGTATATGTGTTGCTGACCTCCTGTCAGCTAGTTTATGCTGCCTGGTTGGTAGCTCAGTGTCTGAGAGATCTAGGGGTCCAGGTTATTTGAAACTGCTGGTCTTCCTATAGGGTCACCCTTCTCAGCTTCTTCCAACATTTCCCTAATTCAACCACAGAGATCCCTAGCTTCTTTCTTTTGGGTGGGTGTAAGAATCTGCTTCTGACTTGCCTGTTGGGTCTCTCCCATGGCAGCCATGTTAGGCTCTTGTCTGTAAGCAAACCATAGAATCAGTAATAATGTCAGGCCTTGGAGCCTCTCCTTGAGATTGGTACCAATTTGGGCTGGTCACTGAAAATCCTTTCCCTCAGACTCTTCTCCATTTTTGGTCCATAGAGTTCTTTTAGATAGGAACAATTCTGGGTCAGAAATTTTTACTGAGAGATGGTGTACTGGATAGTTTTGTGTCAACTTGACACAGCTGGAGTTATCACAGAGAAAGGAGCTTCAGTAGAGGAAATGCCTCCATGAGATCCAACTGTAAGGCATTTTCTCAATTAGTGATCAAGGGGGAAAGGCCCCTTGTGGGTGAGACCATCTCTGGGCTGGTAGTCTTGGTTCTATAAGAGAGCAGGCTGAGCAAGCCAGGGGAAGCAAGCCAGTAAAGAACATCCCTCCATGGCTTCTGCATCAGCTCCTGTTTTCTGACCTGCTTGAGTTCCAGTCCTGACTTCCTTTGGTGATCAACAGCAGTATGGAAATGTAAGCCGAATAAACCCTTTCCTCCCCAACTTGCTTCTTGGTCATGATGTTTGTGCAGGAATAGAAACCCTGACTAAGACAGATGGCAACACCATCTCTTCTAGTTGATGCCCTGTCTTTCTACTAGAGGTGGACTGTACAAGTTTCCATTCCCCACTGTTGGGCATTTTATCTAAGGTCCCGAGATTCTCTTACGTCCTAGATCTCTGGTACATTTTAGAGGGTCCCTGCACCTCCTACCTCCCAAGGTTGCCTATTTCCATTCTTTCTGCTGGCCCTCAGGGCTTCACCCCTGTCTGTCTCCTGATACCTGAACACCTGATCATGAGACATTGTTTCCTCCCTGTACCATCTCCCACCCAGCTCCCTTCTTCTCTCTGCACTTCCCCTCATGATTGCTTTCTTTTTACTCCCAAGTGGGATTGAGGTATCCCCACTTATTAAACTTGTGTTCTTTGGATTGTAACCTAGGTATTATGTACTTTTGTTTTTTGGATAATATCTACATACTAGTGAGTACATACCATGCATGTCCTTTTGGGTCTGAGTTACCTCACTCAGGATAGTATTTTCTAGTTCCATCCATTTGCCTGCAAATTTCATGATGTCTTCATTCTTAATAACTGAATAGTATTCCATGGTATAAATGAACCACATTTTCTGTATCCATTCTCTGTGGTGGGGCATCTGGGTTTTTTTCTAGTTTCTGGCTATGACAAATAAGGCTGCTATGAACATAGTGGAACACGTACTCCTGTGGCATTATGGAGTGTATTTTGGGTATATTCCCAAGAGTGGTATAGCTGGGTCTTCAGGTAGATCTATTTTCAATTTTCTGAGGAATTTCCATATTGTTTTCCAGACAGATTGTTCTAGTTTGCAATCCCACCAGCAATGGAGGAGTATTCCTCTTTCTCCATATCCTAGCCAACTTGTGCTGTCACCTGAGGTTTTGATCTAAGCCATTCTGATTTGTGTAAGGTGAAATCTCAGGGTGATTTTGGTTTGCATTTTCCTGATGACTAAGGACTCTGAACATTTCTTTAAGTCCTGCTTGGTCATTTGATATTCCTCTGTTATGATTTCTCTTTTTAGTTTTACCTCCCATTTTTTGATTGGGTTGTTTGTTGTAATTTTTATTTTTGTTTTTTTGGGTTTTTTTTTGGTGTTTAGCTTATTGAATTCTTCTTATATTTTGGATATTAGCTGTCTATCAGATGTGGGGTTAGTACAGATATTTTCCCCAACGTGTAGGTTGCCTATCTGTCCAATTGACTATGTCCTTTGCCTTATAGAAGCTTTTCAGTTTCATTAGGTCTGAATTATTCATTCTTGATCTTAGATCCTGAGCCTTTAGAGTTCTGTTTAAGAAATTTCTCCCTGTGCCAATTAGTTCAAGGCTCTTTCCCACTTTCTCTTTTATCAGATTCAGTGTATCTTGTTTTATGCTGAGGTCCTTAATCCCCTTGGACTTGAACTGTTCAAGGTGACAAATATGGGTCTATTTTCATTTTTTTTACATACTGACTGCTAGTTAAACCAGCACCACTTATTGAAGATGCCTTCTTTTATCTATTGTATATTTTTTCACTTTGTTTTCAAAGTTCACGCATCTGTAAGTATGAGGTTTTATTTCTGGGTCTTCAATTCTATTCTATTGATCAACCTGAAAAGACAATGTCTTCAACAAATGGTGTTGGTCAACTTGGATGGCTGCATGTAGAAAAATCAAAGTGGATCTATATACATCACAATGCACATAAATTAACTCCAAATGGATCAAAGAGCTTAACATAAAACCAGAAACACTGAACCTGAAAAATGATAAATTGAGGGAATAGCTTTGAACTCATTGGCACAGGAAAAGCCTTTATTTTTTCTTTTATATTGGTTATTTTATTTATTTAGATTTCAAATGTTATCCCCCTTCCCAGTTTCTACTCCACAAGCCCTGTATTCCCACCTCCCTCCCCTGCCTCCTCATTCCTGTCTCAGTGGCCTAATGTTCTCCTATCTTGGGTCATCAACCCTCAACAAGACCAAGGGGCTTTCCTCCCAGTGATGCCAGATAAGGCAATCCTCAGCTACATATCCAGCTGAAGCCATGGATATACACTGTATACTCTTTGGTTGGTGGTTTAGCCCCTGAGAATTTTGGGGGATCTTGTTGGTTGATACTGTTGTCCTTCCTATAAGTTTGAAAACCCCTTCAACTCCTACATTCCTTGCCCTAACTTCCCTATTGGGATCCCCATGCTCAATCCAATGTTTGGCTATGTACATCCACATCTCTGTTGGTCCAGCTCTGACAAAGCCTCTAAGGGGACACCTATACCAGGCTCTTGTCAGTAAGCACTTCTTGGCATTAGCAATAGTGTCTAGGTTTGGTGTCAGCAGGTAGGATGGATTCGTAGGTAGGGAAGTCTCTGGATGGCATTTCCTTCAGTTACTACTCAACTCTTTGTCCCTGCATTTCCTTTGACAGGAGGAATTCTAGATTAATATTTTTGAGGTGAGTGGGTGGTACCATCCCTCAACTGGGATCTGTTTCTATCCACTGGATATGGTCTCTACAGGTTCTATATTTCCTTTGTTCGATATTTCAGCTAAAGTCCTCCAGGTTGGGTCCTCAGGACTTCTTAGGTCCTTGGTATCTGGGACTTTCAGCAGCTACCCACCATTCCCCCTCCCCCATTGCTACAGACCTACTTTCAAATTCTGGACCCTCTGTACTTCTCCCCTATAACCTCCCATATCTGAACTGGCCCCCCTTTTTCCCTGCCGCTCCTCTCTCTCTCTCTCTCTCTCTCTCTCTCTCTCTCTCTCTCTCTCTCTCTCTCTCTCCAATATCCTGCTTTTCTTAATAGAAGACTATTGGCAAAGTCACTAAGACCAACAATTAATAAATGACATCTCACAGACCTGACAAGCTTCTTCAAAGGAAATGACATGGTCTTAAAGACAAAGCAGCAGTTGAGAAATTGGGTAAATATTTTCCCCAACTTCAAATCTGATAGACAGCCAATATCCAAAATATATAAAGAACATAATTAATTAGATATGAAAAAATGCATAATACATTTTTATATGTTGCTCATAACTAAACAGAGAAATCTCAAAAAAGGAATTTAAAGTAATTACAAAGTACTTCATGAAATGTTCAGTGCCTTAAACCATCAGGTAAATATAAATCAAAACTTTTGGAGATTTCATCTTATACCTGCCAGAATGACTATGATCAACAAAACAAGTGCCAATCCATGCTGACAAAGATGTAGAGTAAGAGATCCCCTCCTCCACTGCTGGTGAGGATGCATGTATGCATCCCTCTATGGAAATCAGTGTTGAATTCCTCAAGAAGATTGGAATTATTCTACCTCAGGATACAACCATATCACTCCTAGACATACACAAAGAAAACTTCATCCTATTACAAAGACACTTTATCTTACATGTAATAGAAACCTTATTCACAATACACAGAAATTAGAAAAAAACTGAGATGTTCTTCAACAGAACAATGGGTTTCAAATATTTAGTATATTTACAAAAAGTAGTATTACTCTACTCAACAATAAAAAACGACAAATTTAATCTTGTATACAAGTGGTGAGAACAACAAAAAATCTTTCTGAGGTATCCTAGACTAGAAACCTGGAAATGATATGTATTCTCTTAGATATTGTGAGATGGTTTAAATAACAAATGGTGTGTGCAAGCTCATCTAGTAGAATGTTTAGTTGTCAAGGAGAAGCACAATTAGAAGCTGTGGCCTTGTTGGAAGAAGTTTTCTTGGGGTGGGCTTTGAGATTTCAAGTTCTCAGACCAGATCCAGTGTCACTCCCTTCCTGCTATTGGTTGATCCAGATGTAAACTCTTACTTTTTTTCTAGCACCATGTCCATCTGTTTGCTCTCATAGTTCCCATTATGTTGCTAATGGAGTAAACTTCTGAACCTTTAAGCAGGCTCCAGTTAAAAATTTCCTATTATAAAAGTCAATGTGGTCATTGGGTCCTTTTATACTAATAGAAATCCTAAATATGACAATTACCGAGATACTTTTATATACCTTCCCCCTTTATAACACATATTTCATTCTATTGGTTCTAATACACTAGTACAAAAATACAGATGATGGCATCAATCATAGTGCAAGAAAGCAGAGTTATAAAGATGAATGAGAGCATGATTTAGTAGGAATGCACATGTACAAAATTCTCAAACAATTAAAAAATAAATTGAAAGGGAAATAACATGATAAAAATTTTAAAAACTATGTTAAATAAATAAATAAATACAGTGCTATTTGTTTGATTAGTTGGAATATGGGTCAAAAGATGGTATATCATTAATGAGCTGAATATGTCTGATACCACTTGGGTTAATTTTGATGGAGATAACAAAAATCTCCAATAAATTGGAAAGCATTGCTGGATTTGTTATGTCCATCCTTCATGTAGAAGTACAAGGTCAAAATATATGCTCTTCAATTCACTAAAAAGGACAAATCTGTGATAGGACAACCAGGATCCAAAAAGATCTCACCATTTCTCTGCTCTGTATCCCTGAACTCACAGTAGGAAACACAGCTGCTCATTTGGATAACTTTAGTGCAGTTAATCTATCTGTGTTTCTGAGAAGGGTGGTAAAAGTGGTAGCAATAAATCTCCAAGGGCAAGGTTAGCATTGTCATAATAAACAGGTTAAGCATAAGCTTTGACACTGGGTAATCAATCAAGAAATTACCAGAATTGAAATAGATATAAACCTACCAAGTGCATGTTCAATTGGTATAAGCAGAAACATTAAGAAAATATGCTTTGAATTAAAAGCAGAGAGAATAATGGTCTGCTAGTCAAATTTCAGAAAAAATAAAGCCAATTTACCAACCCAGAGCCTCTGAAATAAATTTAATATATTTACTTAATAAATATATTAAATATTTTAATATATATAATATATATTAAAAATGCTATTATTCTTTCTCCCATCCATCTCTAAAGGGACCGTAGCCTTATCTAGAGAAAATAATAATCAAGTTTTGAAAGTTCTATTACAAATTAGCTTTGCATTTTCAGGAAAGTGGACATCTAGTGGAAGTAGCTGTTGAAGGTGGCCTAAAGATCAATGGATGTTTAGCAAGTTTGACTTATGGTAGTTCGAGGAAGTCTCTGCATTACTTATTTTGTGGCTATTTTCCCAGTGTCAGGATACATTTTGGGAATAGAAATACTTAGAAGTTGGAAAAACCATCCATATTAATTTCTTGAATTGTGTTTTCAGGATAATAACAGGGAAACATGGCCATCAGGAAGGAGATGGAGATTGGACGATGGAGAAAAATAAAACCACAGTTTATTTGAAAATGTTATGATGGTACTTAGTGCATTATATGTTGATTAAAAAACAACCAAATGAAAAGTTTCACATAGACTATTCTTGAACCCCAGTTCTTAGAAGGAATCAGAAGAAACCTTAGAGCTAACTGGCCAGAGAGCTTAGTTTAGGTTACTTGTCACATTTTAAGATTGTAAGCAAATATGAGACTGTGTTTCCAAAAAAAATCAAATAATGATAATAATAATAATAATAATAATAATAATGTAATCTATAATAAGGCAAATGGTGCATGAGGAACAAAATGTAAAGTTTTTTTTCCATATGTACTTACATACAAATGTATAATCATATAAACACATTATGAGCACACATACACAAAAGAAACATGTATATGTGCTCAACATCTCTTTCATCTGATTAATGGAGGATTATATTTATGAAAGTCATTATCTGCATCAAGATCTTTGAAGTTCAGACATGGAGTATAAGTACTCTGAGTGGGTAGACCCACAATACCAGCCATTAGTAAAAACAGACATATAGCCATTGGTAGATTTTAATGTAGGTTAGGTAAAATATATGTTCATATAAGCAAGAATGGTCACTTCTGAGTATACCTGCATTAAGTTGTATGAGAAATATGACTGCAATTGATTGTCATATAATGAACATGTACTTGTTGATAGGGAACACATCTTATAAGATGCACATTACACAATAGTTTTATTATTTAGAAATTTCTCCACTTGTTAGAACCCTATATGCTATTTAAAAAGCTATCATTTGATAAAACTTCTATGCCTACAAAGTGAATGTGAGTTTCCAAAACAAAAATGCATATGGAATTTCAACATGATCCAAACATCTAAAACAAACCTAGCAGAAAAACAGCAACAACAACAGAAATGCACTTTTGACAGAATTACAGAAATGAAGCCAGCATGTTACTTAAACAACAATTTGAAAATGAATGTGGCAGAATAAAGGACTTAGAAAAAAACCCACTTAATTTTAGTTAAATTGAAAAAAAAAAAAAAAACAACAACAACAACAAAAAAGAACTACATGGGAGAAAAGATAGTAGCCTTAACAAATAGTGCTGAAAAATCTGTAGTTTTATATAAAAGAATATTAGATCTATATATCTAACCATATATAAATGATAATAAAGCTGAATGAGAGACCTTAATTTAATAACAAAAATTTAAAGGCACTAGAAAAAACAGTTGGTAAAACACTTCAAGATATAGGCATAAACATAGATTGTTTTATTGAGCAAGAGTCTATAGTAGCACAGGTTATAATGTTAGTAAATTAAGTAATTACTGGAAAAATAGAAAAGACAAAGATGGAATTAAAAAGCTTCTGCACACAAAGGTAAAAACTGACTGAGGTTAAGGGAGAGCATACAGATTGAGGGTATAAAATAACAGGGTATAAAAATAAGATAGAGTTATCATTGAAATGTAAATGTAAATTGAATTGTGAGTCTATGTCATCTAGTCAGAAAAGCTCATTAGATGAGCTTAGTGGAGTCTCCTAAGAGTGAAGGAAACTGAGTTCCAGCATGATCATTTCTCTTCACCAAACAAGGCAGTAAAAAAGCCTAGGTAGCATTAAATAGTTGTTGGCCAAGGTTGTTTCCCCAAGAAATCCCCAAATATCACAGGGTATTGCTAAGACAATGAGTTGTTACCCAACAGCAGCACCCAATTTCTAAGGATTACATCACACAAATCATTGAACATGAAAAAGTCAAGCTGGTGTCTACCTGGAACCTTCAGTCCTACATTCTAGTGTCTTTGTTATGGAAAGGTACTCTACAGGCCACTAAAAGTGAAACATGGACACTAAACAGCCAAAACTCATATGACCTTCAATATATTTTCCTTGTAACATGCAAGGCATTGGAGGCACAACACTTGTCAGAGTGGCCAACCAATGCCTGATTTTACTTAAGGTCCACTTCACAAAAAGAAATCCATACATGACAATACTTGGATGATCAAGAGCCAGAGACTAAATAGTCCAGAAACTCAGAGTTAAATAACACACACACACACAAACAAACAAACAAACCAAACACTACTAATATACAAAGAAAAGTGTCAAAAAATGACTCCTAATGATATTTTGCTATACTTGTAGGTCAATACCTTATTTCATAATCATGGGAGAAACCACCAAACAGCAGCTGCTGGGAAAAGATTCAGAGACCCTCAGCTAGACATTATATAGAGAGACAGCTCTTGAAGCATACAAATTTAAAATTTAAATTTTAAAATAGATATTTTCATCAAATCCCTCCCTCCAGAACTCAGCGAATCCAGTGTAAGAGGAGGTTTAAAGAATGAGAATATCAGTTATCATAGTGAACACCAGAACAAGGCTGTATCAACTAAACACACCACAGGAACTCTTAGAAACTTCAGAAGCAAGCACAGGGCTTGCACATAGAGTATATCATTTGCGTATAGAGTATATCTCTCAGCTTAGTATATTTATGGAACTCCTTATCATGTGAATAAGTAGGCCTCTGATTGTTGTGCCTGCTCTTAGGGGCTCATTTACTTCTCTTGAGTTGCCTTGTCCAACTTTGGTGTAATCATTTTTACTTTATTAATTACATTGTATTTTCTCATGGTTTTCTATCTCTCAGAGATTTTTTATTACATATTTTCTATATTTATATTTTAAATGTTATTCCCTTTGCTAGTTTCTCCTCTGAAAATCCTCTATCCCCTTCCTCCTCCCTCTGCTCCCTTACCCAGCCACTCCCATTCCTGGCCCTGGCATTCCCCTATACTGGGTCATAGGAACTTCACAGGACCTAAGGCCTCTCCTCCCATTGATGACTGACTAGGCCATCATCTGCTACATATGCAGCTAGAGCAATAAGTCCCACCATGTGTTTTCTTTGATTGGTGATTTAGTCCCAAGGAGCTCAAGGGGTACTGGTTAGTTCATATTGATGTTCCTCCTATGAGGCTGCAAACACCTTCAAATCCTTGGATAATTTCTCTAGCTCCAGAGTTTCTCTGTGTAGCACTGGCTGACCTGGAACTCACTATGTAGATCAGGCTGGCCTCAAACTCAGAAATCCACCTACCTCTGACTCCCAAGAACTGGGATTAAAGATGTGTGCCACAACTGCCCAGCTCTGTTAAAGAACTTTTCTTTTGTAATGAGAGACATAAATGGATTAAATCCTGAGGAGAAGGATGGCAGAGAAGAGTAGAAGGACAGGAAACTAAAATCAGAGTATATGAGAATAAAATGATTTTCACTTGAAGGTAAAAATGGAGGAAGGAAGGAAAGGAGGAAGAAAGGATGCCAAAGGAGCCATGAGAGGCAAGGCAATAACAGCATTTGTAAATGGCCTCTTTATCCTGCCTCTAGCTTCCTGCAACTTGAGTTCTTGTCTGACTTTTTGATGATGAAGAGTGTGTGACATGGAAGTATAAGCCAATTAATTAATTTCCTCTTTAACTTCCTTTTCTATATGGTATTTCATCACAGCAACTAAGTTATGCTAACCTAACTAACATAATTTGGTACAAGCATAGTAGGATATTGCTGTGACAGACTTGACCATCTCTGTGGAAGGACTGTGAAATGATTTCGAAAAAGAAGAAATTCATACATGAAAAACAAATTTCACCCTTAAATATTGAAATATATTAACTTACTTAAATATATCTTTATTCCAGAAAACTAATATTGATATATACCTAAACAACATAAAACCTTAATATCTTTCCTGTTTTTACTTTTGAAATTTCTATTTTGCATTTGTTATTACTCACTTGTCTATATATCTTAGCATGTGTATTGCTTATTACCTCCATATAGTAATATTAATATTCACTCTCAGTCATGATTGATGGTCCTGGAGATGATATCTCTGATGTGTATAGCATACACCTGATTATTAAACTCTGCATGCTGCTCTTAAAATCTTCAGGTACTTATTCACAATCTGCTGCTCTCTGTAAGTACTTGACTTTTTAAAGAATCAAATAGAATATGATTTCTTTCATCTGAAATATGCAAGTAAAGAATGCTATTTGTTGCCAAGATGAGTGAGAATAAGTTGTATTTTGAAGCTATAGGATCATAAAATCAGAAGCTAAAAGATGTGTTTCAAGCTACAGATGTTGTTTAAGTTAGGAATGTTCTAGGCTTTAACATTTACTTAGCTCACTCATAGTCATGACACATAGAATGTTCTGAAAAATGGACATTAAGCCTCCTGTTTAGATGGCTTTGAGGATATCAAATACCACTTGGTACAAAAAAAAATCAGACCATATATTTTCATTGAGGAATCAGAAATTTTTATCCATTTCAGTAAGGAACAGTTTTCTCCTGATTGTCCTCCCTGAAGAAATGCTTTCTGCTCACTGCCATACTGGCTTCTATGAATCCTCTCTGATATTCAGGAGTTTATCACTTGCTTCATAGAATACCACCTGTTGCATTCCTACAAAATTCCCTAGAGAATCACACATATCTAACCCACCAAATTTCCTTCTATCATTTATTGCTTTATTTTAGCCCCAACTCCAGCAGGCCTTCAGGAACCCATAGACCATGTCAGGCAGGGAGAAAATAGGGGAACTGCAGATGTTCACCCCTACCTTCATTCCTTCAACTCTAAACCTCCACACTCAACAACAGCACTGTTAGAGATGAAGATTTTTTGCACTCTCTGCTACCATTGTCAAGGTAATAAAATGATCTTCATTGAACATTCTGCTTTCTTCAATGTGTTAGAGCCCCAGAGATGTACCATCCTAGTCCACACCCATTTCTAAGAGGGAATTCCCAGTACCCAGAAACACACTTTACCTCAAACCCTAATGAACACACCTACCAAAATCCTAGAAAAATTGCCTACAAGGAAATAGGTAGCCATCACACTTTCCTAAGAACAAACATGGACAACAGAAACAATGATCAAACTGACTATCCAGCAAAGTCAAGACCAGAACAACCTTTCTAAACCTACATGACTAGATTCCAGTGTAAACACACACACACACACACACACACACTAATAGTCAGTAAAATATATCTTTACCTGAACACAGCAACCCTATCACAGTGGTGCCTGAAAATGAAAGAACAGCTGGAGCACAAGATAAAGACCTCAATAGAGTTTTATGGACATGATAGAGTGATAGAGGTCTTTAAAGACAAAATTAATACCGGTTGGGAAATCTTCTGGATATATGCCCAGGAGAGGTATTGCGGGATCCTCCAGTAGTACTATATCCAGTTTTCTGAGGAATCACCAGACTGATTTCCAGACTGGTTGTACAAGCTTGCAATCCCACTAACAATGGAGGAGTGTTCCTCTTTCTCCACGTCCTTGCCAGCATCTGCTGTCACCTGAATTTTTGATCTTAGCCATTCTGACTGGTATGAGGTGGAATCTCAGGGTTGTTTTGATTTGCATTTCCCTGATGATTAAGGATGTTGAACATTTTTTCAGGTGCTTCTCAGCCATTCCGTATTCCTCAGGTGAGAATTCTTTGTTTAGCTCTGAGCCCCATTTTTTAATGGGGTTATTTGGTTTTCTGGAGTCCACCTTCTTGAGTCCTTTATATATATTGGATATTAGTCCCCTATCTGATTTAGGATAGGTAAAGATATTTCCCAATCTGTTGGTGGTCTTTTTGTCTTATTGACAGTGTCTTTTGCCTTGCAGAAGCTTTGCAATTTTATGAGGTTCCATTTGTTGATTCTTGATCTTACAGCACAAGCCATTGCTGTTCTATTCAGGAATTTTTCCCCGTACCCATATCTTCGAGGGTTTTCCCTACTTCCTCCTCTATAAATTTGAGTGTCTCTGGTTTTATGTGGAGTTCCTTAATCCACTTAGTTTTGACCTTAGTACAAGGAGATAGGAATGGATCAATTTGAATTCTTCTACATGATAACCACCCGTTGTGCCAGCACCATTTGTTGAAAATGCTGTCTTTTTTTCCACTGGATGGTTTTTATTCCCCTGTCAAAGATCAAGTGACCATAGGCGTGTGGGTTCATTTCTGGGTCTTCAATTCTATTCTGTTGGTCTACTTGTCTGTCACTATACCAGTACCAGGTAGTTTTTATCACAATTGCTCTGTAGTACAGCTTTAGGTCTGGTATGGTGATTCCACCAGAAGTTCTTTTATCATTGAGAAGAGGTTTTGCTATCCTAGGTTTTTTGTTATTCCAGATGAATTTGCAGATTGTCTTTTCTAATTCGTTGAAAAATTGAGTTGGAATTTTGATGGGGATTGCATTGAATCTGTAGATTGCTTTTGGTAAGATACCCTTTTTTTACTATATTTATCCTGCCAATCCATGAGCATGGGAGATCTTTCTATCTTCTGAGAGCTTCTTTAATTTCTTTCTTCAGAGACTTGAAGTTCTTATCATACAGATCTCTCACTTCCTTAGTTAGAGCCATGCCAAGTTATTTTATATTATTTGTGACTATTGAGAAGGGTGTTGTTTTCCTAATTTCTTTCTCAGCCTGTTTATCCTTTGTGTACAGAAAGGCCATTGACTTGTTTGAGTTAATTTTATATCCAGCTACTGCACTGAAACTGTTTATCAGGCTTAGGAGTTCTCTGGTGGAATTTTTAGGGTCACTTATATATACTATCATATCATCTGCAAAAAGTGATATTTGACCTCTTCCTTTCCAACTTGTATCCCCCTGATCTCCTTTTGTTGTCGAATTGCTCTGGCTAGAACTTCAAGTACGATGTTGAATAGGTAGGGAGAGAGTGGACAGCCCTGTCTATTCCCTGATTTTAGTGGGATTGCTTCCAGCTTCTCACCAATTACTTTGATGTTGACTACTGGTTTGCTGTAGATTGCTTTTATCATGGTTAGGTATGGGCCTTGAATTCCTGATCTTTCCAAGACTTTTATCATGAATGGGTGTTGGATTTTGTCAAATGCTTTCTCAGCATCTAACAAGATGATCATATGGTTTTTGTCTTTGAGTTTGTGGATTACATTGATGGATTTCCATATATTGAACCATCCCTGCATCCCTGGGATGAAACCTACTTGGTCACAATGGATGATTGCTTTGATGTGTTCTTGGATATGGTTTGTGGGAAGACACATATGCCATTACAGGATGGCACTGGCTACCACTGGCCAGGGTCCTTAAGTTCAGGTAAACAACCAATGTGTGCATGTGCATAAGGGTTTTTTTTTTTTTTTGCCAAGTCACAGCCTATCCCAGAGAACATAAATGAGGCACTGAAAGCACAACCAATCAGGTATAGACACGCCACTCCTAGGCACTGCCAGATTTGGGGCTTGGGGTCTTTTGCCTTTGCTATCAAGCTCTTCCAATAAACGTGTGCAGAAGAATCCTGTTGTGGAGTCTTCCTTGCTGGTGAGTCAGATGTCCACAAGGTTAGCAAGAACTTTATTGAGGATTTTTGCATTGATATTCATAAGGGAAATTGGTCAGAAGTTCTCTATCATTGTTGGGTCTTTTTGTGGCTTAGGTATCAGAGTAATTGTGGCTTCATAGAAGGACACATGTTCCACTCTGTTCATAGCAGCCTGATTTATAATAGCCAGAAGCTAGAAAGAACCTAGATGCCCCTCAACAGAGGAATTGATACAGAAAATGTGGTATACTTACACAATGGAGTACTACTCAGCTATTAAAAAGAATGAATTTATGAAATTCCTAGGCAAATGGATGGACCTGGAGGGCATCATCCTGAGTGAGGTAACCCAATCACAAAAGAACTCGCATAATATGTACTCACTGATAAGTGGATATTAGCCCAGAAATTTAGAATACCCAAGATATAAAATATAATTTGCTAAACGCATGAAACACAAGAAGAATGAAGACCATAGTGTGGACACTTTGCCCCTTCTTAGAACTGGGAACAAAACACCCATGGAAGGAGTTACAGAGACAAAGTTTGGAGCTGAGGATTGACCATCTAGAGACTGCCTTATCTGGGGATCCATCCCATAATCAGCTTCCAAACTCTGACACCATTGCATACACTAACAAGATTTTGCTGAAAGGACTCAGATATGGCTATCCATTCTTATCTCCTTGTACAAAGCTCAAGTCTAAGTGGATCAGAGACCTCCACATAAGACAAGAGACACTGAAATTAATAGAGGAGAAAGTAGGGGAAAGCCTCAAAGATATGGGCACAGGGGAAAAATTCCTAAACAGAACAGCAATGGCTTGTGCTGTAAGATCAAGAATTGACAAATGGGTGTTTTGTTCCCAATTCTAAGAAGGGGCAAAGTATTCACACTTTGGTCTTTGTTCTTCTTGAGTTTCGTGTGTTTTGCAAATTGTATCTTGTATCATGGGTATTCTAAGTTTCTGGGCTAATATCCACGTATCAGCGAGTACAGATCATGTGAGTTCTTTTGTGATTGGGTTCCCTCACTCAGGATGATGCCCTTCAGGTCCATCTATTTGCCTAGGAATTTCATAAATTCAATGTTTTTAATAGCTGAGTAGTACTCCATTGTTTAAATGTACCACATTTTCTGTATCTACTCCTCCATTGAGGGACATCTGAGTTCTTTCCAGCTTCTGGCTATTATAAATAAGGCTGCTATGAACAAAACACCTATGGAAGGATTTACAGAGACAAAGTTTGGAGCTGAGATGAAAGGATGGACCATCTAGAGACTGCCATACCCGGGGATCCATCCCAAAATCAGCCTCCAAATGCTGATACCATTGCAGACACCAGCAAGATTTTGCTGAAAGGACCCTGATATAGCTGTCTCTTGTGAGACTATGCCGGGGCCTGGCAAGCACAGAAGTGGATGCTCACAGTCTGCTATTGGATGGATCACAGGGCCCCCAATGGAGGAGCTAGAGAAAGTACCCAAGGAGCTGAAGGGATCTGCAATCCTATAGGTGGAACAGCAATATGAACTAACCAAATATCCCCCCTGAGCTCGTGTCTCTAGCTGCATATGAATCAGAAGATGGCCTTATTGGCCATCAGTGGAAAGAGAGGCCCATTGGTTGTGCAAACTTTATCTGCCTCAGTACAGGGGAACGCCAGAGCCAAGAAGTGGAAGTGGGTGGGTAGGGGAGTGGTTGGGGGAGTGTGTGGGAGACTATTGGGATAGCATTGGAAATGTAAATGAAATAAATACCAAATAAAAAATCCTTATAAAAAGTAAAAAAAGAGACAAAATTAATAAAATCTTAAAAAAAATAAACTAATGAAAGCACATCAGTTGTTTCAATCCTCTCATCAAAAGACACAGAGTGACAATATCAATGTGAGAACATTACACATCATTCTGCTGCATCCAAGAAATACTCATTAGCATCAAGAATAGAATGCCTTATAACCTAAGGTTAAAAAAAAGTCATGTTCCAAGTAAAGGGACCTAAGAAGCAAGCTGATGTATCCATTTTAATATCTGACGCATTAGACTTTAACCCAAAGCTAATCAGAAGAGATTAGGAAGGACACTAGATAATCAGCAGAGGAAAACCCTCCAAGAGGACACTGCAATTCTTACTATCTATGCTTCAAACACAGAGGGAGGACACAAACTTGGAAAAGTAACATTACTGCAGTTTAAATCACATACTAGCACGCACACTGATAGTGGTAGACTTTAATATCCTACTTCCACCAATATACAGGTCATTCAGACCAAAACTAAACAGAGAAATGCTGAAGCTGATGGACACTGAAAACCAATGGACCTAACACACATACAGAATATTTTACTCAAACATACATACACACACACACACACACAGCACACACATAAAAAAAAATGTACCTTCTTCTCCACGCCTCTCAAATTTTTCTCTAAAATTGGCCACATATTTTCATACAAGAAAGTCAAAACAACACCCTGCATTCTTTCAAACTACCAGGGATTAAAGCTGGATATCCGCAACAATAGAACAAAGAGAAATCTGAGAAACTCATGGAAATGAAACAACTCATTGCTGAGTGAAAAATAGGTCAAGAAAGAATTATACTTTTTAAAATTTAATAAAAATGAGTGTACAGCAAACCCAAACTTACAGGACATAATAGAGGCTGTTCTATGAGAAAAGTTCACAGAACTAAATGCCTACATTTATTTTCCTCTTTACATTTCCAATGCTATCCCAAAAGCCCTCCATACCCACCCCCACAATCCCCTACCCACCCACTCCCCTTTTTGGCGCTGGCGTTCCCCTGTACTGGGGCATATAAAGTTTGCAAGTCCCATGGGCCTCTCTTTGCAGTGATGGCCAACTAGGCCATCTTTTGATACAAATGCAGCTAGAGACAAGAGACCCGGGGTACTGGTTAGTTCATATTGTGGTTCCATCTATAGGGTTGCAGTTCCCTTTAGCTCTTTGTGTACTTTCTCTAGCTCCTCCATTGGGGACCATGTGGCCCATCCAATAGATGACTGTGATCATCCACTTCTGTGTTTGCTAGGCCCTAGCATAGTCTCACAAGAGACAGCTATATCTGGGTCCTTTCAGCAAAATCTTGCTAGTGTATGCAATGGTGTCAGCGTTTGGATGCTGATTATGGGATGGATCCCTGCATATGGCAATCACTAGATGGTCCATCATTTCGTCAAAGCTCCAAATTTTGTCTCTGTAACTCCTTCCATGGGTGTTTTGTTCCCATTTCTAAGAAGGGGCAAAGTGTCCACACTTTGGTCTTTGTTCTTCTTGAGTTTCATGCGTTTAGCAAATTGTATCTTATATCTTGGGTATCCTAAGTTTCTGGGCTAATATCCACTTATCAGTGAGTACATATTGTGTGAGTTCCTTTGTGATTGGGTTAACTCACTCAGGATGATGCCCTCCAGGTCCATCCATTTGCCTAGGAATTTCATAAATTCATTCTTTTTAATAGCTGAGTAGTACTCCATTGTGTAAATGTACCACATTTTCTGTATCCATTCCTCTGTTGAGGGACATTTGGGTTCTTTCCAGCTTCTGGCTATTATAAATCAGGCTGCTATGAACATAGTGGAGCATGTGTCCTTCTTACTGGTTGGGACATCTTCTGGATATATGCCCAGGAGAGGTATTGCTGGATCCTCCAGTAGTACTATGTCCAATTTTCTGAGGAACTGCCAGACTGATTTTCAGAGTGGTTGTACAAGCTTGCAATCCCACCAACAATGGAGGAGTGTTCCTCTTTCTCCACATCCTCGCCAGCATCTGCTGTCACCTGGATTTTTTATCTTAGCCATTCTGACTGGAGTGAAGTGGAATCTCAGGGTTGTTTTGATTTGCATTTCCCTGATGATTAAGGATGTTGAACATTTTTTCAGGTGCTTCTCTGCCATTCGGTATTCCTCAGGTGAGAATTCTTTGTTCAGCTCTGAGCCCCATTTTTCATGGGATTATTTGATTTTCTGGAGTCCACCTTCTTGACTTCTTTATATATGTTGGATTTTAGTCCCCTATCCGATTTGGGATAGGTAAAGATCCTTTCCCAATCTGTTGGTGGTCTTTTTGTCTTATTGACGGTGTCTTTTGCTTTGCAGAAGCTTTGCAATTTCATGAGGTCCCATTTATCAATTCTCGATCTTACAGCACAAGCCATTGCTGTTCTATTCAGGAATTTTCCCCCTGTACCCATATCTGCGAGGCTTTTCCCTACTTTCTCCTCTATAAGTTTCAGTGTCTCTGCTTTTATATGGAGTTCCTTAATCCACTTAGATTTGACCTTAGTACAAGGAGATAGAAATGGATCAATTCACATTCTTCTACATGATAACCGGCAGTTGTGCCAGCACCATTTGTTGAAAATGCTGTCTTTTTTCCACTGGATGGTTTTAGCTCCCTTGTCAAAGTTCAACTGACCATAGGTGTGTGGGTTCATCCCTGGGTCTTCAATTCTGTTCCATTGGTCTACTTGTCTGTCACTATACCAGTACCATGCAGTTTTTATCACAATTGCTCTGTAGTACAGTTTTAGGTCAGGCATGGTGATTCCACCAGAGGTTCTTTTATCCTTGAGAAGAGTTTTTGCTATCCTAGGTGTTTTGTTATTCCAGATGAATCTGCCGATTGCCCTTTCTAATTCATTGAAGAATTGAGTTGGAATTTTGATGAGGATTGCATTGAATCTGTAGTTTGCTTTTGGCAAGATAGCCATTTTTACTATATTGATCCTGCCAATCCATGAGCATGGGAGATCTTTCCATCTTCTGAAATCTTCTTTAATTTCTTTCTTCAGAGACTTGATAAGTTTCACAATGCCATGAGAATATCTGTGCTACTCTGTGGAGTCCCCTGAAGCCAGGTTGATGTCTATAAACCAGATTAATACCAGAGATTATAGTGGTGTCCATGGTCAATGACCTAAAGTCCATGATGATATCCATGGCCTGTGCTGTGGCAGAGGGCTATGTTCATGTCCATGATCAATTTTGCCTTTGGAGACCATACTGAGGTTTATGGCGCATGCTGCTACCAGGGTCCATGTGGATGTGTATGGTCCTTGCTGTTATTAAAAAATAAATAAATAAATAAATAAATAAATAAATACATGTGGAAGTATATGATCAGTGCTCTCGATGACTATAATGGGCAAGGAAGTTACTTTTACAGATATGTCATTGACTAAAGACTTACAGTTGAGAAAGAGAGTTATAGAAATCTCCTATGGCAACCCTCACCCCTAACCCCAGCAAGAAAATGAGGGACTACTCAGTGTCCCATCAATAAGAACTCTTAAGTGTGATAAGAAGCCAGGGGTGGTGGCACACGCCTTTAATCCCAGCACTCAGGAGGCAGAGGCAGGCAGATTTCTGAGTTCGAGGCCAGCCTGGTCTACAAAGTGAGTCCTAGGACAGCCAGGGCTACACAGAGAAACCCTGTCTCAAAAAACAAAAACAAAAACAAAACAAAACAAAACAAACAAACAAACAAAAACCCAAAAACAAACTGTGATAAGTATGTTATAGTATACCTCCACTTTTGATGCATTCTGATGGGGTTTGGTGTGAGTGGAGAATGACTCAATTTTCTTCAAGGGGCTCACCACTGTGAGTTTGACCATTCTTTTAAGTATATGGGCAACACAAATTGAACTTGTAGGTTTTTTCTTTTACTTTTCTTCTTGGGGGTGTCTTAAGGGTGGGGAGGCAGACCCTAGAGGACTGGGAAGTGAGTGTGATCAGGGTGCATTATGTGAAAATTCACAAATAATCAATATAAATATTAAGCCAGAAAAAAATGGTGGACCCTTAGTCAAATGAAAAAAAAAAAGGAGATAATCCAAATGAACAAACTTAAAAATGAAAAGGGTGTGCATATTTTAAAGGCCTATTATTTCCCAATTTCAAAATATAAAAGATAAAAATAAATATTTTGATACATACTACTTATCAACATTAAATTAAGATCAGCTAAGCAATTTAAATATATCTATAATTCCTAATGAAATAGAAACAGTCATTAAAAGTTGCCCAAACAAAAAAACTCAGGGTCTAAGTGTTTTAATGTAAAATTCTACAATATTTTCAAAGAAGCGTCTTTTCTATCCCTAATCTTTGTAGGATAGTTTTCATGAAGGGTATTGGATTTTGTCCAAGACATTTCTCCATCATGAGTGTTTTGACTTTTAGTTTGTTTATCTGGTGGATTACATTTATCAATTTATTTATGTTGAACTACCCCTGCATCTCTGGGATAAAGCCTATTGGTCATGAAAGATTTTTTTATGTGTTTTTGGATTTAGTTTGCATATATTATATTGAGAATTTTTACTCTTAGTCAACAGGGAACTTTTATATATAATTATTTTTCTTTGTTGGGTATTTATGTGGTTTAGATATCAGGGTAACTGGGGCCAAAGGGAGTTTTATGAATAATTTCCTTATTTGTTTGTGTGTGGCTTCTAAATATATACATACTAATTTTACTTTCTGTGCTGTATACCCTTCCCAGGTTTCTGGTGTCTCTTATTTACTCTTTTTACCAGTGTTTTATTGTAAAGAAAACATTTTTCTATTATAATTAACTACAGGAAATAATATAACATTAGCATTGCATGATTTTATCTCAGTAATACTTATAAAACTGCAATGTATTAGCTCACTTTGTATTCTCATATTTAAAATCTATACACTAAATGTTTCATCGAGAAAATATTTATGTTACTCTTTTGTTACTTAGATAAATTCACGTTTATAATGTGTTCTTATAAAACCTACCCTCTACTCCTGTCACTCCAATTACTTCCATATCTGTTTCACCATTTTTCCATGATATTTCATGTGCTCTGTATTTTTTTTTTTTTTGACTCACTGAGTTGACTTATTGTTGTCTGCGTGCACGGGCATACAACCATGTATTTTAGTGTGGAAATCTTCTGTTTTATAAAGTGAACTTCAAATCCAATAATAAAGGGTTTGATTACTCCCAAATATCCATGCCATGATTACTCCAGTGGTTATATTTTGCCACTCCAGACATAACTGTAGCTCACAGATTCAAAGATGAGTAAGACTGTTGAGTATTTTTCTTCAATGGTAGAATAAATAGAACTTCCATGTGCTACTAACGTTAATCAGTAGTGAAGAAAATTCTAGGTCAGTGTTAGATTAATTTTTCATGTCCCTGGTCTCAAGTATCATAAAGTAACCTTAGTTCCATTTCTGTAACCAATTCTCCTTAAATGGTAGGAATCATAGGAATTATTTATTTTTCTCATATATCTATAATTTTGTAATATTGCAATGTTTTAGACAAGGAATCACATAATGTTATCTCTTATATTCTGTTTTTCTTCCCATAGTGTAATTGCATAAAAACCAATCCAAATATATATATATATATATATATATATATATATATATATATATATATATATATACACAGACATATATATATGTACATATATATACATATATATGCATGTATATATATGTTTTGTTATATATACACATTGGAATGATAGATAATTATTATTATTAATTTATAATTTTGCACTCACATGGTCATTATTCATCACAATTTATATAGAGAATTAACTTTTCATGTTTAACAGAGGAATATTTCTCTTTCCTTTAAATACCCACAATTCT